>NC_048311.1:31547745-31574286 GCF_013100865.1 Trachemys scripta elegans
GGGGGCCCAGGGGGGGGGGGGGGCGGGGCCTGCGGGAGGGCACCCCCTGAACAAGCCAGGCTCTGCGCAGGCTTTGCCAAGGACAGGCCCCCAGCCAGGCAGTAGATGCCGGCTACACCCTAGTGTCACTGCTGGAGCCCCACAAGGGCAGGGGTGCCCCTAACCCAGAGCTCCTCATTCTTGTCAGCGGCCAGAGTGGTCTTTCCGAGACCCTGCCGCATCGCAGCGCCACTCCTGCCTGGGGGCCCACAGCTCCCCGTGCACCAGCTCTGCCTTTTTCTTCCTGCGAAGTTGGTTAGAACGTCCTGTGAGACCAGCTCCTGAGCTGGGCATCGCTGCAGGAGGCCGTTGGGGGGCGCGTTGCAGGACTGACTTCTGTGCTGCTTTCGGCTGTTAGATGTCACGTCACAGAAACGTACAGGGACAAAGCTCGGGTAGCTTCTGAAGTTAGCAGGATTACTGCCATTGTGGTTCCCTTGGAAGGGTGATTGTACCCATAGTCAAAGCCTCTCCTTTCATGCCCAGACTATGCTGCACTCCCAGGAGAAGTTCTATAGCACCGGAGCGCAGATCAAGCTGCTGCTTGAGATTCCAGAGAAGATCTGGAGTGCCATGGAGGCCTCTCAGTACTTACGCGCCACTCATCTGTACTTGCTCTGCTGCCATCTCCACAGCCTCCTGCAGTTGGATTCCTCCAGCTCCCGTTACAGTCCCATCCTTGCACGCTTCCCCATCCTTGTACGACAAGTGGCAGCAGCCAGCCACTTCAGGTAAGCAGCTTGCTGGTGTTTGCAGCCCCGCCAGAGCCAGTTTGCAGATGCTGTCAGAACATTGCACTGCTGTAATATTTTAATCTACTTGAAGGTCCCCCACAAACATAGCCTCCTATACTCTCTTTCTCCTAGGGGAAGTAGGGATTATTGTTCCACACGCACAAGAGCGGAGAGACAGGTGAAGCAGCTTACCCGACATCATACCGATTGCCATTGGCAGAACGGACAATAGAACCCAGGAGTTTGGACTCCCAGTGCCCTGTTCTAGATCTCTCCTTCCTCACAGGAAGGAGAAGTGTGTGTGGGGCGAGGGGGCGTTTTTTCCTCCCCTACTTTCTCTCTATTAAGTCAAGGGCTGAACATAGCACCCTCTATGCTTGTCAGGCATCACTCTTGAATGGGTCAGATGGGATTGCTTAAAGTGAGCTGTTGCCTTCCCACTAGCAGACAAGCGTTTCCATCCCCTGAGCAACTCAAAATGTCAATATGAGCCCTTTGTATGCAGGACAGTCCATTCCAATTGGATGGCTGAATTAACTCTGACACCTTTGCCAGTTTCCTGGCAGAGAGTTATTATTTTGAAAGGTGCAAAATGCTGTGTACTAGAGTAAGAATGTATAGTGGTATCTTACCAAGCTGGCAAGATTATGGAATTTAAACCACCCTTTTAAGATTGCACTGTTCCATCTTAAACAGGGATAGGGAGAGCAGCGAGTGACGATGGGGGTGTGCGTGGAGAGGCATGAGCTGGAGACAGGGCCTCAGGGGTCTGGTTTTCAGCAATTAGAAAATTGGTAACCTTATTCAACACCTGGTGACTGCATCTGACTTGTTTCCTTATTAGATCCACCATACTGCATGAAAGCAAGTCACTGCTAAAATGCCAGGCCGTTTCTGACCAAGCAGTCGCAGAGGCCTTATGCTCCATCATGCTTTTGGAGGACAGCTCTCCGCGCCAAGCCCTGACAGACTTCCTGCTGGCCAGGAAGTCAGCCGTTCAGCAGCTTCTGAACCAGCCACATCACGGTCAGTACAAGCGGCTTCGCTCCTGAACTAATGTTAAAGGAAACTCTGAAGTTTGTTTTCCATCTCAAGGAAAGAGCAGAAACTGAGTGGAATGGGGTTTGTCCTATTTTGTAGCCTCCATGGGAACTTTGTTGTATTGAATCAGGGCTAACAGACAACTAATTATTTTCCTTGATCCTTTAAAACAGTAGTGGCCAAACAGGATAGCTTGGACCGGGAGACTCCTTTATCACAGGACAGGGGTGATTGGCTCAGAGGTACTTCTGTAGCTAACTGATCCATCACACTAACTCTGCTTTGGCTGCATGGATTAGTTACTCCATGCTCAGTTGCTTATAGTAGGCCCATCTCTATTAACTGTGGGAGCAGATAGCTGGTATCTGGCACTTAAGTGTAGATCTCTCTTCACTGTAACTACGCATCTGCCTTGGAAAAATGTTTGTCCTTTCTGGTCAGCATTGTTCTTATTATGGGACTGCTTAATGAGGAAGGTTAGAGCTTCTGCCTCTGTTAAGAAGAGATTTTTCTTTTTAGGTGCTGGTATAAAAGCTCAGGTGTGTTCACTGATGGACTTGCTCACCACCACCCTGTACCAAGCTCATGCCCTGTTTTACACGCTGCCTGAAGGGGTGCCCTCAGATCCGTCCCTGCCCTGCAGCTTGCTCTTTTCAATGCTGGAGACCACAACAGGCCAGGATCCAGGAGGTGAGCAGCCGGCTCAGGCCACGAGGTTTGGGATTGGCTTCACTATCGAAGGGCCATCTGTGCATGTTCCTCCTACGGCTAGGGCTTAGCCGAGACCCCAGTGAACCCACCCCACTCATGTGGCACAATTCTTCTAGGTAAAGGCATCAAAGTTTTGAAAGAGGAGATGAAACTGAGCAGCTGGTTCAAATATCTACCACCTTCCATCGTAGAGTTCCAGCCAACCCTCCGAACCCTGGCACATCCAATCAGCCAGGACTACCTGAGAGACACTCTTCAGAAGTGGATTAACATGTGAGTGTATAGAGGGAGTTTCTTCTACGAGATGGATTAGGACAGTACTCGTTCTATCCCTGTATTCCTCCTCTAGTGAAAGGGAGCGAGGCGAAATCGGACACCACTAGATCTGTCTGGCAGCGTAGAGTGCTTCTGTGGCACTTAAGTAGCTCAACAACCCTCCTTGGCCGGGGGTTGTAAAATGGAGCCAAGTCTGCTCACCTGCCTGTTACCCCCCCTAGAAGCATATCAGGACACGCTTGTCCGCCCCAGAAATGCTGAGAGAGGATGATACAGACGAAAAGCTCTCTCGAAAGCCAGGTTGTTCAATAAATCAATAAGGCAGCAGATTTTACACAGACCACTTCCCTCCAATGTGATCTGTGTCTAGAGTTCCTGCAGCATTACAGAAAATAAAGTCCCCAAACTCTTATTCAAATAGAAAAATGCCTCTTGGTTCTTACCTGTACTCTTCAGTTTTTCCTTCCTGAGGTAGTTCTCATTTCAGCATCTCTTTTCTTACTGCTAGCCTCCTGAGCATTGTGAGAGAGAGCTGGCAGAGCCTACATTATAAAGGTCCCACGCTCCTCCCCTTTCCCAGCATGCGTTGCCAAGAGGAGAGTAACAGTCAGGCCTCCCTTTCCCTATTTAGTGGCTCCATCAGCCCCATGTGACTTTTCCCTCTACCTATGAAACCCATGGAAGTGTAATCAAATGGTAGCTATTACCTGCAGTCTTAAACTGAAGTTTGAGGCCTTCTTTGGTTGAGAGGTGTTCCTACCCCCAAGCTTCTCCCTGGCTGCCCCATTTTATCCTCCAAAGAGCCCCTCTGTCAAGGGCCCCCGTGTGCTGAGTTGGCTGGAGGGGAGTTGTTACGGAGTAACGTGATGGTCTTCGCCCAGCATTGGTACAGTGCTCCTTGCCTGGGGTCCAGGACAGTGAGCTACGTGGGCCGGGATCCTGTAGGAGAGCATAATGTGCTGCTAGGAGTTCCTGGGGATGACTCAACATGTGGGTTAACATGGCCAGGAGTGCAAGTGACTGGATCACTGTGAGGTGGCAGGTAACTTCCTAGGTCATTTTCAGCCCTGCCAGGGGTCTCCTTGCTCCATCCTTTCACCAAGCCGTAAGAATCCCTTTGTAATCCAGCCTAGAACAGTAAAGTAAAAGTTCTCTGCTGCATTGTCTGGAGCTGTGATATGAGGGAAGGGGATTGAAGTGAATATTGCTTTCAGGTGTAATGAAGATATCAAATCTGGGCTCGTCATTCTGCTGGGCTATGTGAAGAGCCTGAAAGGCCTAGCCGGCATCCGTGACGCTGTGTGGGAGCTGCTCACCAGCGAGTCCATGAGCCAGAACTGGGACACTGTGTGTCATCGACTCTTGGACAAGCCCATCTCCTTCTGGGAGGACTTGCTGCGGCAGCTTTTCTTGGACAGGTTACAGGTGAGATGCTGTCAGGGGCTTCGCCAGGCTGACTTTGGCCGTGTTTAAGTGCTGTCTGCTTCCCTAGCCTGGCAGTCTCAGCAGAGAACAGGTCATAAGGAGCACACGTTAGCTGGGTGCGGGGGAGGCTGGTGATGCATGGGGAAGCTTGCAGAGCTGCTCCCCTTGTGGTACTGTCTGTGGCAAGAGGTCTTTGCTCTCCAGGGCTGTCCACAGTACCTTTCAGCAGCCATAGAGGCACTCTTAAAATGGGTGCTGTGACAGACATTGAGACCTGAGAAAGGAAAATTCTCTTTTCCAGACCCTGACGAAGGAAGGATTTGACTCCATCTCCAGCAGTTCGAAACAGCTTCTTATCTTAGCTCTACAGGAGCTTGAAGTCAAGTCCAGCACCTCCGCCCCCAGCAAGCACATCCAATTTGAACACAACATGGCTTTGTTTCTGTGGTCAGAGAGCCCCAGCGACATGCCTTCTGATGCTGCCTGGGTCAACGTGGCAAACCGCAGCCAATTTGCAAAGAGTGGCTTGTCCATGAAGGCCCAGGCTCTCACTCCCTGTGTGCAGAGCTTCTGTTCTGCCTTGGATACCAAACTGAAGGCCAAACTGGATGACCTTCTGTCCTACCTTCCCTCTGACTTTCCCACACCCAAGGAGATATTGGGCGTGCAGTCCAGGAGCTCTGCTTTTGATAGATACGCTGATGCTGGCATGGTAGAAGAGCTGCTCCGTGATCACTGCATTACCTGCATCCAGTACGTCTTGGGCTGTGTTAGAGAAGAGCTGCAGAGCGCTGAGGACAAGCTGAAAGGACACACAGACGCTCTGAACGATGCCAAACTTAATGCCGTCCTCTTCATGGCAAGACTTTGTCAGTCACTAGGTGAACTGTGTCCTCACCTGAAGCAGTGCATTCTGGGTAAATCAGGCAGCACAGAGAATGTAATGAGGGAGACTCGGTCTTCTAAAAAGCTGGGGAAAGGGAAAGCCCAGGAGTTGAATCCCATGCAGGCCAAGTGGCAGGAAGTGAAAGAACAATTCCTGCAACAGAGCCTCTTTGCATATCAGATTTGGAGCTCAGCTGTTATCAAAGTAAGTAGCCAGTTTTCTTTGGGCGCACTCCTTTCCTATTTAGGCTTCTCTTTCACAGCTGCCCACAGCCGCCGCTGCCCGTGTAACTTACTAGTTCTTCAGAGACTTTCCATTCATTAGAACACTGCCACTACTAGCGTTAGGGGACCTGGTCAATTTCCAGTCAATATGGCTCTGAAATAGTCACGCTCTGAGCTGCCCGATCCCCTGGGGGTGATGCTCTTAAAAACAATTGGAAAATACTTTGCCCACCTCAGTCTCCTCAGCAGATTCACTAAGTGAAAACCACAAGGGAGCTGTAAATAGACAGCCTGACCCCTCGCCCCTGCATTGGGCTGTTACTGAATATTTATATTTTTCCCCTCCAGGTCCTGGTTCACAGTTTCACCAAAACTTTGCTGCTAGATGCTGCTGGCTCCATCTTAGCTACAGCCACCAACTGGGAGGAAATTGAAATTCAGGAAGAGACAGAAACGGGAAGCAGCGTAACGTCGAAGATCCGACTCCCTGTACAGGTGTGAGCAATGTCCTCTGGGGGAATGGAGGGAAATAACCTTTCAAGAGGCCAAAAGCTAGTGGTAGCATTAATGTGTACGACTGCTGCCTTGGTAAATAGTCACTAAACCTGCATTTCACTATAGGAGGGTTCAGTGAATTCACTCCTATCTTATGAAATCTCCCTGCACTCAGGGTCACGTATCCAAGTCCTAGGCTGCAACTTGAAGACCTTAGGACTTCTGCCAAAGAATATGCATGCAGTGTTGTAGCTCTCTGAGTCTCAAGATAGTCTAGAGAAAGGGATCTTTTATTGAACTCACTTCTGTTGGTAAGAGACAAGGTTTTGCGCTTACACAGAGCTCCTCTTGAGGTCTGTCCTGTATGAGAAGGTGAATATAAATGTGCAGGGAGGGATAAGCCCCAGCCAACCCCTGGCCAACAGTCCCTCTCTTACTAAAAGTGGTCCCTAAAGTCCATGTTGCTGACTTGGTGCTATACCCAGAATGGCTGGTGTTCATATAACACTGTCACTACATCACCTGTACCCCAACTCTTTGGCTTTATTACTAATTATTTGCGGTACCTTTCATTGTGTGCTGGGTAACGCTTAAGGAGAACAGTCCCTGCCCTGAGATGCTCCCAATGTAGAGAAAAGGTCAGGAAAGGAGAATTAAAGTAGGCAGCTTATAATGTACAAATCCATAAGATTCCTTAAAGGCAGTGCAGCAGAAGTGAGTTTAAGACCAACTCAAAGGTGGACAAGGATGAAGTGATCGGGTGCTGTAGGAAAGAAGGCAAGGAGATGATTGTATAAATCTGACAAACAGGTGGATGAGATTGGGCAGCAGTTGGGACAGGGATGGATAAGTAGGGAGAGAGAAAGCTATGTAGACTTTTGAAGGTGGTGACAAGCAGCTTAAACTTGATGCAATATTGGCTGGGAAGCCAATCGAGGGATTGAAGAACGGGAGGAGTTACGTGATCAGACAGGCAAGAAAGAGGAGTTTAGAAGCAGCAGCATTTTGTATAGACTGAAGGGAGTGGATGAGAGAGAGAGATTGGGGTGAAGAGGGAAGATACTGCAGTAAGCAACGCAGGCTATAATGAGGCCTGAACAAGAGACTTGGCTGTGGTGGGGGAGAGCAAAGGACAGAAGTTTGAAGGAAGTAACATGATTTGGAATGATTTGCAAGTGTGGGGCAAGGGAAAAGGAGGAGTAAAAAATACCCATCGGATTGTAAGCCTGAGTGAGTGGGAGGATGGTGTGAACAGTGATAGAAAAAGAGGGAAGACAAGTTCAGTTTTTGTCTACATTCAATTTAAGATCTGTCTTAGTACAGTGATGGAAGCCAGATAAGTACTTATCTGAGCACCTTATAACCTCTAATGCATTTAACCACTTGATGCCTATGAGGACCTCGGACAAGTTGAGATGTGGGATTGGATAGGAAACAGGCCGGTGATAGAAGGAGATTTGTGAGTTATCAGCAATACAGATGATGGCTGAAACCATAAAGGGAAAGAGCAAAGGGAGAGCCCTGGGGAAACCCCACAGCCAGGGGAAGAGCTGGCCCCACCCAAAAACACAGAGGAGAAAGCCAGGAGAGGACAGTATCTCAAAACCCTGCTGAGAATAAGATGTCAGGAAGGAGAAGTTGAGCTGCAGCTCTAGGAGGAGGGTAGAGTAGAAGCCCTGAGGTTTGGCCAGGAAGAGGTAACTGAAGACCAAAATGAGACCAGTTTCAGTAGAGTGGAAAAAAGGTAAACGCCCATCTGGAAGGAACACAAGGCAGACCTGGAGGAGGGAAAATCAGTGCATTGGTTGTAGACTGCATATTTCCTGATCTTAGAGTGGAGGGGATGATAGCTGGAAAGGCAGATGGGGCTAACAGATGGTTTTGAATATAGTGGAGACCAGGACATGCTTCATGAGGGGAAAGGGCCAGAGGAGGATGAGGGGGAAAGGGTATGTACAGGGTCAATAAGAGTAAGGAGGTAGGACAGGATGGGAGCACTGGGGCAGAGTTCTGTGACGAGAGAAGGCAAGAGACCAAGGTTGGTGATGAGGAAGGAGGAGAAGATACCAGGAGAAACCCAGAATTCACATAACCTTTATCATTCCCCTTGATAATGCCAACATCCCATACAGAAAGGTCAGGAAAATATCAGCTTTCATTGGTGTGTGGGGTGTTTTTCTTTCCCCCCCAACAGCCATCCTGGTATGTTCAATGCCTCCTCTTCAGCTTGTGTCAAGAAGTCAATCGGGTTGGAGGTCACGCTCTGCCAAAGCGTACCTTGCAGCTGCTGCTGAAGACCTGCTTGGCAGAAGTGCTGGCTGGCTATGAGAAGCTTGTTGAAGAGAAGCAGGAGAAGGTATGCAGCTGGGATTTATGGTTGTACTAAAAAGGGTCTGCATGTGCAGTGACTATTATAGTCAGTCTTTCCTGCTGATCAGGGAACCCCAAAAATTCATCTCTGAGAAGCCCTCAGAAATTTAAATGTTTTATGGGGCAGAGCCCTGGACTGGGATCCAGCTCGATGCGAAATCTCTACCCTCCAGTGCCTGTTTCCCCACCTGCAGTTATCATCCAAGCCTTCCTTTCATGGGTTTTGAGACTGTAAAGTGCTGTAAGCCCTTGAGAGCCTATGTAGGAAAGGGAAGTAGCTGCTTGCATGCTCCAGGGGCAATGCTCTAGTTCTTCCACCTGTCCGCCTGGATGGCCAGCAAAGGCCTTGGAAAGGGAAGCAGAGCTTTGTAAGGCCCTACTTTCCCATTAGTATGATGCTAATAGAGATGGCTGCAGTTCCAGGGGAGTCCTGGAGTTACTACAGTAATACAGACTAGACAGGAGATCTGTACATTCAATTTCTTAGAAACTGAAGTGAACGCTTTTTGTCCAATACATGTGTCAGAACATACTTAAGTCTTTTCTTCTGCTCCGGGAGATACTTGGCAGGACTGGTTTGGTCATTTCTGTTCCATGTTGCTTTGCTGACGTGTCCAGAAGCCTTTGGAACTGTTAGGGCAAAGACGTTCATGGCACTTCACAAACAAGGCAGTGTCTGCCCTGAGGCGCATACAATATGTGACAGGAGTGGCTGTGGCCTAGGATAGCTACCTGAACTGTTTGACTTAAGCCTGCTGTTTATTGGTCCGAGTATTTTGTTTGATCTGTCTTCGGAAAACTTTTGAAACAATTATTATAAAGGGAATGTTGAAACGTCCCCTTCTGCTTTCCTTGCAGAAAGAAGGCACGTTCCCAATGACTCAGAACAGGGCGCTGCAGTTGCTCTATGATCTACGTTATTTGAATACACTCCTAACAGCTAAGAGTGAGGAAGCAAAAACCAGCAAGAGCAAGCAGGACTCCAGGTACCGTGTACTGCCAGATTTCTAAGCCAAGCCTGAGAAAGGCTGTTCAGTCCCTGAAGCAAGTTCAGTCCAGTTCTGACACCCACGTCCTCACACGCAATCACAACCTTAAAGGCAGAAAGTGGCTCATTCAGCCTTACTCTGTGACAGAAGCCGCCTACAGAGAAGTGCGTCAGGGCAAGCTAGAAGCCTTGCAGGGCAGCATATGGGGCACTGGTATGTCTACCACTACCCGTCATGTTCCTGTCCCATGGAGGGGAAGTGTCAGTCTCCAGCACCTTTTCACCAACTCTTAAGTGCAGTCTAAAAATGTCAGAGTGGGATGAGGGTGGAGTACTGGAGCTGAGCCAGGCCAACCAGTCTCCTCTATGGGGGTTGCCCTGGTATCGCTAACAGACACCTCCAGAGAACTCTTCTGCCTGGTCATGGAACCAGTCTTGAAGAATCTTACTTTGAGAAATCACACACCTGTTAGCAACAGGTTTGTGAAGCAGAAGAGTAGGGAGCACAAATCCCACTCTCACACTTCAGAACAGATGGCTTACGCTCGAAGAGTGTCCTGTAAATAGGAATAGAAAAGTCTTCAAAATTACATTAGAGGACTTTCCTCTCTTTCCTGCTGCAGTTAAGTGTTGACACAGTAGGAGGCTACTCAAGTGCAAGTTTTTCCTCTGTCACAATGGACTGGGGAAGCCTTGTGAAACTGAAAACTGCTACTCCTCTGATCTGTGCCTCCTGCTTGTACTCCAGACAGGTCAGGTGAGCGGGGAGCAGCTCAGTTTCATGAGGGACCCCTGCAACAGCAATTTCCACTTGCCCCAGCATAAGCATTTGTCCACCTTGTAATCTACTTTTAAGATTTGTAATGGCATCTTTTTGGTCTTGGTGCAGGATTGAGACGGTGACAGACTTCTTAGAAGCCAACATTGATCCGTTTGACCTGGATGTTTTTACTCCACATTTAAATAGCAGCCTTAACCGCCTGGTGCAACGAACCTCTGTAAGTTCCGGGGACAGTAGTTCCCTGCAACAGAAGTCAATGGTGCAAAACCTGTTTGCTGCTTTATTCTACTGCAGTTATCAGGCAGGCTGATCGTTATGCAGTTCAACAGCAGCTACCTATTGGCCTGCACTCAGCATTGCGGATGGGATATTTGGAGCTAGGCATAGCTTTCGGAGCGAGTTCTCTATAGCATGATAGATCCGCACTCCTGCTCGGCGCTCTCCCTTCATAACTAAAAGGGAGTCCATAGAATCTGTGAAATACGAACTGCCACACAGCCAGCCCCAGATTCTGCTACCATAATAGCAGGCAGCTAGCTGAGGGCGTGGTCTACACTAGGAACTCCTCGGTATAACCACATCACTGAGGGGTGTGGAGCGATATAGTTAGTGCTGTTTTTCACAGGAGGTTGTCTCCTATCAACCTAGCTACCACCTCGAGGGGAGGTGGAGTACCTACACCAACAGAAGCAGCTCTCCTTTTGCCAGAAGCTGGGAATGGGCGATATGGGATGGATCACTTGATGATTCCCTGTTCTGTTCATTCCCTCTGGGGCACCTGGCATTGGCCACTGCCGGCAGACAGGACACTGGGCTAGATGGACCTTTGGTCTGACCTAGGCTGGGTGTTATGTTCTTAGTGAAGATGCTGCAGCTACACCACTGCAGCCGTGTAAGTTAGACAAGCCCTGACTAAAGGAAATGTGTTTAAGAGGATGAGGGGAGACAAGTCAGCTGCCTTGAAATGCAAAAATTAAGCATGTTTGGGGAAAGGATTCAGCATTATAAAAACAATTGTGTGTATTTGAGAGCTTCTGTATGCAGGCAGAGCCTTCTTGTTACTTGAGCAGTTGCGGTGTTACAGAATCCTCAACCACCAGAATTTAAAAATGGCACTTATTTCCTGTCTTCTAGGTCCTGTTTGGCTTACTCACTGGGGCAGAGAATCAGTATACCAATAGAAGCAATAATTTGAGCTCCCAGGAGCCTCACAATATCTTGCCATTAGCATCTAGTCAAATCAGGTAATTTGCTCATGATGCAGATATCACTTTCTTAGAAAGCGAAGTGGCTTGAACTGATACTTCAGTATGACTGAATGCATTTCCTTATTTCTCTTTAAGATTTGGACTTCTACCGCTTAGTATGTCAAGCTCTCGAAAGACTAAATCTGCTGTTAAAAACACAGAACATCAGACTCAGGTTGGTGAAGTTGTTATAAACCCTCCTACTCTTACCACAGATCCCTCCTGCATTCCCAGAGCAGAGAAGCAGCATTGTAAATAAGGGTTCCAGGCTTGCTGAGGATACTTTAAAAAAAAAAAAAAAAAAATTTAAGTCAGCAGTCCCTTGTAAGAGACAAGTACTCTTCTAACAGTCCCAAGTATGACTGCTTTTTTAAAAAATACTGTACAAATCCTAATCCTCACATTCGATTTGCAAGTAAGTAATCACCCCCACCCCTTTTGTTTTATTAACAGAAACTGATTAGCTCATTTTCCATAAGCGATTTGCCAAAAGCAAGTCTGGTAGCACAAAATTCCAGCCCTCTAGCCCCCAGCTGACAGATCATGGCAGGGTGGTGATTTAAGTTTATGCACTGAAGACTTAAAATTTAGCTTCTTCGTCTGTATTTAAGGGAAGTAGTAAGGAACGTTAAGGGATGCTGTCTAACTATTTTATAAACTTCATTCCAGTTTGACAACGACCCGTACTCCTGAAGAAATCTTGCTTGGGTATTTAAGCTTGTGTGCATTCTGAGTGGCTTGCTTTACCTACAACAGCATTTAGTATTGTCTAGTTGCTCTGTATTAAATTTTATATTAACAAAATATATACATGGATACCCATTCCCCAGGGTCCTGTGCTGAGGACTGGGAGAGCCAAGGAATACCTAGCTGCTCCAGGAAGTGGTATTCCTAAATGCACTCATCCCTCCAAGTCAACAGTGAACCTATACCCCAGTATGGTGCAGTAGGGCCCAGGCCTAACTGCTTTTATTCGATAAAGATCCACTGCTCTTTTATAAGAGTAGAGACGTTTACCTAAATAGGAGCTGACCTATCCCATTCTGCTACTACATGGAATTCAAGGGGAGAACATCTTGGCTTTAGTTGTTCCAAACAGCACACTTGTTTCAAAACATTTCAACTTTAAAAAAGATTCTTGACCTCCTGCCCCCAGGGTATCTAGTGTCGTTTAGAAACAGAGTGATGTGTCTTCCATACCTGCCCGTGTGTTACTAGTTGTGGCTGCAGTGATGTGTGTATATGTTGTTTCATAGAAAGCCCCTTTTCTCAATTACTAGCAGATATGCTCTTTGCCTTTTCTCAGATCCTACTATATAGTGAATTGTGCAAGATTGTGTAGAGTACTTAATCAAAAACTATTGTCTATGTATAAAATACCATTGTTGCCTTTATTGTTTCTAAAGCAAGAGAGAAATGGAGTAGCCACCTTTCCTGGGCTAGGCAATAAAACCAATCACATTAAGTGTTTCTTACAAATCTTAAGTAGATAACAGCATACCAATCCAGTTGCACAGGGGAAGGGAGCAGCTCTACAATGCCAGAACCTAGAACAGGGTTTGGCAACCTTTCAGAAGTGCTGTGCTGAGTCTTCATTTATTCACTCTAATTTAAGGTTTCGCATGCCAGTCATACATTGTTTTTAGAAGGTCTCTTTCTAGAAGTCTATAATATAGAACTAAACTATTGTTGTATGTAAAGTAAACAAGGTTTAAAATGTTTAAGAAGCTTCATTTAAAATTAAATTAAAATGCAGAGCCCACTGGCCAGAACCTGGGCAGTGTGAGTGCCACTGAAAATCAGCTTGCGTGCTGCCTTTGGCATGCATGCCTTAGGTTGCCTACCCCTGACCTAGAATCCCCTCCAATACTAGAAATGTAGTGTAGATAAGGCTTAATAAGCGGAGTAATCCTGTACAGGTAGTGGGAGAGGCAGGGGTTCAGGTTGGACTCAGTTACATACCGTTCCTGATTCTCTTACCTTACTGTGCCTCCCTGCAGCTGCTAACTACTGGCTGGGTGTGGAATCAATGTAAGAGGCAGTATAATAGTCACCGATTCTCTCATTTTAAAAAAAACAGGTTCCACCTCCTTTGGTCGTAAGAGCAGAAGAGGAAACGTTCCGCCCTGGTTCCTTGTTCAGACAGCTGGCAACAGAGGAGGAAGACACAGCTGCACCATCCCTGTTCAAACTGGGTTGGCTCTCTAGCATGACCAAGTGAGCTAATAAAGAGATGAAACACTTAAGTTTGCCTACACATTCATTTCCTCTCAGAACACACTCACCCAAGCCTGTACTGGCTAAACTGCTCAGGATTAGGTAGTAAGAAAATAAGACAGCATGCTTTTATCCCTTTCCCCTAGCCACAGTATACGGGTTATAGTGTTTAAACTAGAAGTAGGTTAAGATATTGCAGTGTGACTACTGAAGCAGTAAGTTAACAAAATGCACTTACCCTTCCTTCTCCCCCTCTCCCAGTTTTATCACTTAACCCTAGGTAAGGGAAGAAGAAAAATTCATTCATATAAACTATCTTCTGGAGGGTTGAAATCAGCTTTCCTTTTACTGTGGATCTCAGAGTGGTGTGCATAGCATGCTTTCTGAACATATCCAATACTACCTGCCTCTCAAGTGGTTATATGCTGAAGTTCTTTTCATAACAAACAGCTGAAATTCAAGCTTTCTACCTTGTTCTAGAGAAGGATTTTCTTGTCTTACTGTTGCATGACAGACTAAACAAGCTAAGCTACATGAGTTCTCCAGTCTTCCAGTTATAGTAATCATGGGTGGTGCTTGTAACACTAGACATTTTCAGTGAATGTCCCTTTAACTACTCTCAACTTTTGCAAATAATACTTGACCATGGAAACTTGTTCACTAGTTTATTGAAATTAAAAAAGATTTATAAAACTGAAGATGAACGTTTGAAAGGACTTTACATAAAGCAACAGTTGCTAACAATCTGAATTGGACTCATTATGCACGCCTATAATACAGATGTGGGTTCCTCAGACTCATCGTACATGTATTTGATACCAACCCCAAAAAATAATCCTATAAAAATTGCTTCAAAGCCCCTTTTGCATTGCAATAGTGCAGCAAACCACAAGTAAACAATTTCCTGTTAACCTGTTATTTCAAATATAGACTGAAAAGGCAACAGGCGTTTTGTGCAATTTCATTTTAACAAACTTTAAGTTGAAATATCAAATCTACACAGTGCTGTCCCTTCACAGAAGGCAAGGAACTGCTGGTTCATCATGTAGGAGGGCGTCCACGGTTCTGTAAGCTGTGAAAGTGTGCCTCCTTCAGGATCTGGTTGATGTGGAAGTAAGGACCTTGACTTAGTGCAGACTGCTCATGGAAGGATGGGGGGGTAATAGGACTGGATGCTGCAATTATCTGATTTAAGCTGGTTTCTGGACCACTTCCTCTGTCAGGGCTGTTGATGCTACTGCTACTGCAACTGCTGCTGCTATCACTGCTGGAGGACTATGAAACAAAGAGAAGGTTAACAGGAAGGTAACATTTACATTTTTCTCCTATGCATATTTATACAGCTTGATTAAGAAATTTGTTCTCAATATCTCCCTCCCACAGAGTTTCATGGGTCACACGTAGGCCGATGGACAATTCAGGAAGTAAATCCACTGAATGCCAAGAAGGCACATTCAGTTGCTTTAGTGACTGTCAGACCAATGAGAAATTTCAGGAAGTCCAGGTGATGTGCAATTGTGTCCACTAACCACTAGGGCTGTTTGACCCAGCTTATTGGAAAACCACAGGTTAACAGGTCTTTAATCAGGTGCTTGGACTTCACAACTGAATTTTAATAAAATTTTTGCCTGCTAAGAACAGGAAGAGAAAGATCAAGATTTTAGTAAATTTCATGTGGCTCTAGAGTCAGGTGAAAAGTTTCATAAAATTCCCCTTTCCCATTTGTCAAAATTTGGTTTGAAACAAGTTCAGAACAGCTATGCATGTCACATGAAGCACATATGAACTGAAACATACAAAGTGACATGAGACTTGAAAAAATTAATGCAAGAGGGTACTTGGGGTATACTTGCAGCACATTTCCACTATTGTTTACAAGTTAGATTTCAGTCCTGGTTCTTAGTTTTCTGCACCATAATGCACTTTACACTGCAGTATTGCAGTGAGAAACAGTTACCGAGATCTCGATACGTTAGCCTCAAGGCTACTAAGCAGCAAGCCACTAAATCACTTTCACATGCAGAAAGTAAGACAGAACTCATGATTTGGCTTGCATAAGAGGACAGTGTTTTTCTTTAACCAGATTAAAATGTGTATACGCTTTCTAATGGTCGTGACAAATCAAATGTCAGTATTCCACACACACAAAGTGTATTTTCTGTGTTTCAAGAGACATCAAGTGGTTTAGGCTAAACAAGTTTAAGGATAGCCAATATTTTCATGGATTTGCTTTAGTTGCAGTTAAACAGTTTCCTGTTTTGTTATTCTCGTGCATTGTTCACAGTGCTTGAGAATCAGAAAGTGAAAATATCTAATTTGTCATCCACTGTGAATTAAACTTAAGTGAGCTTTATAAATAGTAGACTTTAAATATTCTTTAATCTAAAAGTATTTAGTAAATTAAAAAAAATATATATTTTAAAAAAAATTCCACCTGAAAGTGTCCCTTTATCTTTGCATACATTATTTTGGCCAAAAGGAACAGAAATGTTGGCAAATATTTACATATCCCTGTAACAAGTCCATCTTGTCCCCCAACCCTTAGCTTGATTACAAAGCCACTACAGATTTTTGTATGAGGTACCATCATACAACTAATGTTTGTACCGTATAAATCAAGATTCAGCAGCCATTATATAACTTATTTTGGTGGAGTACCATTTCTTTAGAACAGTCAGCAGCAATGTTAAGTCAAGCCCAATAAGATACACCTCTACCCAGATATAACGCGACCCGATGTAACACGGTAAAGCAGTGCTCCGGGGGGGGGGGCGGGGCTGCGCACTCCAGCAGATCAAAGCAAGTTCAATATAACACGGTTTCACCTATAACACGGTAAGGTTTTTTGGCTCCCGAGGACAGTGTTAGATCGGGGCAGAGGTGTACATCTAGTGTGTGTTTGTACTCAAGGAGGCATAACCTTGAAAGAGAGTCTACTACACACTGTAGGGGGTTTACTCCAAGATCTGGAGCAGTGCTTGCTCACAAATCTCAGACTGCAACAGAAGCCACTTACATAATCAGCCAGAATTATCCAGGCTCATCAGGTCACTATCTAAAGAAGTGTTTGACATGGACTATGACAAACTATAAAGGCAGAGTGCATAACGTTGATTTATACAATAGGTTAGAATGATTCCACCAGAACAGCAATGGATTCCACTTTGTTTTTTAACCCAACTATAAACAGAAAAGCAAGAAAACCGCTGAGGCTGACAGAATTGTTGAGTCTGGATTATGGGCATTTGAAATCAATGCAAGAGCATTGAGTGTTAGAATTAACCAGGTCAACTAAAAAGAAAGATTTCAAACGTACTCTGTTAAGAATGCAACGATCAGTCAATGCTGTACGAGTGACTGGCTATTTTTTCTACAGAGGTTATACAAGAAGGGCGTGGAGTGGTCACTAATCCACATTTGCTAAATCACCTTATTTTTCATAAACTACTTAATGCATACAAAATAAACTGTGCACTTTTACACTCAGCAAGTTACGGCAGCCTTGGAGAGAAACCCACCGCACAGGACACTGTGTTTTCTTTTAGTCTGCTTTCCTTACAGTTTTTCGTTACAGGCACCTTCTGAAAATCAAGGTAAAAACTATGATCAGTACTTGAAATTTAAATATTGATTATTACTAAGTCTTAACAGAACACAATTTTTAGGGCCATTAGTACTGACTGAAGACAGCTTCCAGGATCTAAAAGCATTCTAATTGTAACTGTTAGGTGAAAATACGGCAGAGCTTGTGTCCTGGGACGTGTTTCCTACTTCTAAGGCTGTTGACAGGTCTCTCCAATCGTCAGACCATTCTCCATTTAAAAAAAAAAAAAAAATCAGATACAAAAGTCACTAGAACGTGAAGCTCTTTGTTGCCCAACTCACATTGAAGACATACCTTGTGATCAGCTTGTTGTAAATCAATTTCTTTATATACAGGACCATAATTAGGCAAATAGTGTCCCTTATAATATCACTGCTGAAATCATAATAATTATCTACACAACAATAGATTGCTATCAAATGCAAGATCAAGGAGAAGTATCTGGAGAAGGGTTACAAACATCTGCAATATTAAAGGGCATCTTCAAAATTCCTCTGTTATATCTACCCCACTTTATATATCAATACATATACCAAGTAGTTGTAATGCTTCTGTCTGGCAACAATTATAAAACAGAACTTGAACACAAATGATCAGTTAAGTATATAGCTTACTTTGCCGTTCTGTAATGGAGCACCAAGCGATGCCTGAATCACAGAAACAAGCATACAGCCATTTAGACCAGAGTTTTTCAAATGCGGACACTGTGGCCGCATATGGCCACCAGGAGCTTTTCGTGCGGCCACAGCCTCCTGGGTGGTGAGGAGCAGTGGCCCTCCTCCAGGGCCACTAGCAGGGGTTGGGCCCAACCCCCCTCTTAGGCCAGAAACATCAGAAGAACAAGCAGCCAGTGTGAGCTCCCCACCTTCCCGGGGGTGGTAGGGGTTGGCCTTCAGCCTAGGGGGCTTTGGGCTCTGGCCCTAGGCTCACACCTCCATTGCCTCCGGCCGCAGGTGCGGGCCCCAGGCTCCATCCATCCCCATTGCCCCCCGGCCCCCACTGTGTTCTTTGGCCCCAGGTTTTGGCCCTGCACTGTCCCCCAGCTGTACGGTGGCAGGTGCTGGCCCTGGGCTCACACCCCCGTCCCACCTTCCCGGCCCCCACTGCGTCCTCTGGCCCTCGTCCCCAGGATCACACCCCCATCCCCTGCTGCCTCCCTACCCATCTCCCCATTCAGGGCTTAATTTGTCCCCTGGCTTGCCAGGGCTGAGTAAGTCTGTTATGACAAGTGATATTTGTATGTTTGTTAATATCACTTTTCACAGAAACAGACTTACTTGCTAGTCTAAAAATGCAAAAGAAATAAAAAGACGAGAACATGCAAAGCACCTTATTTGTTTCTATTCTGTTTAAGTCTAGTAAAGCCTGGTTCTCAACCCAGGGTACGTGTACCCCTGGGGGTACGCACAGGTCTTCCAGGGGGGACATCAACTCATCTAGAGATTTGCTTAGTTTTACAACAGGCTACATTAAAAGCACTAGCAAAGTCAGTACAAACTAAAATTTCATACAGACAGTGAGTTGTTTATACTGCTCTATATACTCTACACTGAAATGAAAGTACAATATTTATATTCCAATTGATTTATTTTATAATTATATGGTAAAAATGAGAAAGTCAGCAATTTTTCAGTAACCGTGTGCTGTGACACTCATGTATTTTATGTCTGATTTTGTAAGCAAGTAGTTTAAGTGAGGTGAAACTTGAGGATTAGCAAGACAAATCGGACTCCTGAAAGGGGTACAGTAGTCTGGAAAGGTTGAGAGCCACTGCAGTAAAGAAGAGACACAATGGTACATTATTTTTATTGAGTCTGCAAAAAAGCCCTACATCAGGGGTCGCCAACTTTTGGCATGCAGCTCACCAGGGCAAGCACCCTGGAGGGCCAGGCCGGTTTGTTTACCTGCCGCATCCACAGGTACTTGGACTCCCACTGGCCGCTGCAGGCCAGTGGGAGACGCGATCGGCCAAACCTGCGGACGCGTCAGGTAAACAAACCAGCTCGGCCCGCCAGGGTGCTTACCCTGGCGAGCCGCGTGCCAAAGGTTGCCGATCTCTGCCCTAAATAAATAAATTACAATGATTTGGACAGGTGTATGTACATATTTGTTTTTCCTAAAGTATTTTAGGAAAAATTGTCGGGGGGGGTATCAGCAAGAATTGGTGGCCGCACTCTGAGACCACCAAAATTTTTGTTGTGAGAATCCCTGATTTAGACCATCATTCTCAGAGTCTTCCGAGACAAGTTTGGGAGTAGGACTAAGTAAATCATTTTGGGATCGGAATTAAGAGCTGCAGATACCACAGTAACATTTGTGGGAGCCAGCCTCGCTGCAGGGCTTGGCAAAACCATGTTCAGATTCTCAGAGCAGTACCAAAAAACCCACACAACAGTAACCCACTCAGTTGATGGAGCAGTATTTCTAAAATCCAGGGTGTCCTGTCCTCAGCCTGACTAACCAATGATAGGAGGACCGTTAGGAAATGGGGTTAACGAAGGAAAAGCGTAAGTCAGCCAAAATAAGATTCCCCATTCTTCCTCAGGAGAAAAGAGTTCTTAGTGCTCCTCACTGACCATTCTGTTCCTCATTAAGGGTTCCATCCTACACACCTATAAGCTCCTGAATTGGCCACTTGACACCAGGCAACTTATAAGATCAGTTACAGTACAGTGCAAATCTAGATATACTGTAACAGACTATACAAGAGGTAAAAATACATGCATGTGCATCTGAAATTTCTAGTTTATAAATGGATATTTTTAAGCAAGACTAATGGGTACAAAGCTAACCGCTTCACAAATGCAAAACCACAATACTGAGCAGGACAGAAAACACAATGTCAAAGCATTCAGAGTGCTAGTGCAATAGCCAAGATTTAACATTTGCAGTATGCCCTAATATAGCTATTGTGTAACGTGCATTTGTGGACCGAACTTTACTATAGAAACTTCAGCTCATCCTCTAGGTTAGCAGAGTCTAGGAGTGTTGTGGAAGGAGCATGCTCAGTTCTAGGAAAGAGGAAGAACCCCACCTCACTACTTAAATTTGCCAAACAGTCGCGCTGACAGATTGAAGAGAATCTTCCAACTTCTGATGGAGGATTTGGTGTAGTTGGAGTCAACGGCATTGTCTATGTGAAAGGATCGTCCAACAGGGTGGAACAGCAAAAATACTTTGGACTGGATCTAGCTCACCTAGACAACTGAAAACAAATCTACTGGCCAAACAGTAGATTTGAACTGCCACTAACAAAATCAAGTGTTTTCTCTTCATCTACAGTAGTGGTTTTCAACCTGTGGTCCGCGTACCCCTGGATGTCAGCAGACTGTCTAGAATTTCCAAAGGGGGTCACACCTCCATTTGAAAATTTTTAGGGGTCTGCAAATGAAAAAAATGTTGAAAACCACTGATCTAGAGGAACCACCACCTTGATTTTTAAAAGAGTATATAAACTGCTGTCAAGTGACCCAAGTAAACGAACTGGGAGGGGGGTGGCGGGGCGGGAGAAGGACGGGGAGGGAAAAAAATATCCTGCCAAACTTACTTTTCAGTTTTACTAATCTTTGATGTTATAATACTAACTAGTACAGTGGTTCTCAATCTGGGGCCGCCGCTTGTGTAGGGAAAGCCCCTGGCAGGCCAGGCGGGTTTGTTTACCTGCCCCGTCCGCAAGTCCAGCCGATCACAGCTCCCACTGGCCGCGGTTCGCTGCTCCGGGCCAATGGGAGCTGCTGGAAGCAGCGCAGGTCAAGGGACGTACTGGCCACAGCTTCCAGCAGCTCCCATTGGCCTGCAATGGCGAACTATGGCCAGTGGGATCCACGATCAGCCAGACCTGCGGACGGGGCAGGTAAACAAACTGGCCTGCCCCCTCCCGGGGCTTTCCCTACATAAGCAGTGGCCCCAGATTGAGAACCACTGTACAAGTAGGTATAGTCAAATAGATAAGATTTTCAAATTGACAACATCCCTTTAAGTAAATCAAGCTCTGTATGATGATTGGAAGACAGAAGTTAGTTGTGTCTTCAAACTGAAGGCAGGGGAGAAGAAATCAGAATTCACTTAAATACTTTGAGTGCATGCACTCAGAGGAAAAGCACTCTCCTCCCCTCCATTCTTACCAAGTTTAGAGTTACAAATCCCCTCTGCCCCAAATTCAGCAGCCTGGAACTGTTCTGAAATTCCATCAAGCAGAGGTTGTCTTGTTTTCATGGTGATTTGTCAGTTACAAAGCAGAGATGTTACATATGGTCAGCACCCTCAAAGCGATATAAATTAGAAGTATGTTCATGCACCATAAGCAGAAGATTCAATTTCACAACTTGGCATGGGAAGTCTTTAGAGAGATACTGGAATAACATTAATCTAATTTCATGACATGCTTGATTCAGTGATCTAAAAATCTTGGTGAGACCAGAAGAAAGGGCAGAAAGGCCTGAAAATTAGGCTCTTGCTTAAACTGCATGCATCAGTGACATAAATTGTGACGTTTAGTTCATATGGGCAGAGGTATTTTTAACTCTACTGCCAAAGCTGCAAAGACTTGAAGTTGCCATTTCACACAAACACCTGCATTGCAATATTAGATTCAACAGTTTGATTTCACTGCTGGAATGGCAGGTGGAGAATCCACTCAAGGCTCATGCCTACGCTGTCTGTTTGCAGACAATTCTTAGCATCATAGCAGTTAGCGATAGCAAAGCTTTATTATGTCATCTACTCTCTCCCTCTGCATGATCCTACAAGATTATTCCCATCTATGTTTTTACTGCTTTGCCCAGTCTAATGTTAAGTGTTAATATGACAAGCAAAGGTGCTTCAGCCACTCAATGATTCCCCCCCCCCCCGATATTTTTAATTTCATTGTTCCTAGTTCAAACCCTTGCTACACACTAAATTCTTCCTCCTCCCTCCACAAAGTTTGGTTCGCCCATAGCTGCCTGACACCCCTAGAGAGATGTTCCTGTTGGATAAGTGAGTCAATGTCAAATGGAAAGCAGATGTTTTGTGTACTGCTGTTATACCCAAGAACCAAAGGGCAACCTCATCCCAGGAAGTCTTACTTCCAGAGAAAGGATAATCAAAGAAGCCATGGGCTTTCATGATGAACAGCTTGATTGTAGGGAAAAAGTTCAACAAAGTCATGGTCTGTCACACCAGCCACCTTTAATTTTAAACTGATGGACAAGTCTTGCTGCTTAAATAGTTTAGAACTATGACAATAAAGAGTATTTTGCTTAAAATAACGAAGCACACAACTTTTTGTATGGCCAAAATACAGTACCAAGGCTAACAGCTTATACTAATTGAAATATGTACCACGCCTCTTTTTTTGCCTTGACAAACAGCCGGGCTTAACAATAAGTGATCTACACACACAAAAAAACCCCACAACATTGAACACATTTAGAAAACCATCTCATTACCGTCCCAAACATGAAGGAGTCTCCTTCCTTTGCACACCTTTCCCTGTCCATTTGCAGTAGAAAGTTACTGCAATTCAGACATACGTACACTAACTTCTACAATGCTTTAGGCAGCCCTGGACACTAGTAGCACAGTTTGGGAATAAGCAGTGGAAAGAAGTCTCAAAGCTAGAAAGACGGACCTTTGCCCTTGCATAGCACCTTCCTTGTGCGGATCTCCAAGTGCTGTGAAAGCAGCTAATTGAGGATGTGATCCAATACCCACTGAAATCAATGGAAGCCTTTCCATCGACTTCAATGGGCATTGTGACCTCAATATTCACACTACCCCTGTGAGTTAGGCAACTATTAACAATGTTTTACTGATGGAGAAAACTGAGGAACAGAAAGGTTAAGAGGTTACCCAATGTCACACAGCAAACACATGGCAGAGGTAGGAGGAGAATCCAGCAAGCTCAAGTCCAAGTCCCATATGAACCACCAAACTTTCTCAAAAAACTGAAATACTTGGCATCAATATAGGGCTTTGTAAACATTAAATGAGCACTACTGCTTACTAAGAGCACTGTGTACCACAACACTTACCAGGCTAATAGAACCATTAGCGTAGGGAAGAGTGCTCATTAGTTCTAGCACTTTTCAATCATTTGTTACTAACATTAAAAAAAAAAAAAGAAGGCTGAATTCATAAGTAATGCGAACAGCCAGACAAAGCAACCACATGTTCTTGTTACTGAATCCTTCCATTTCTTGTCTTCCCGATTGTGTTACATCTAATTTCAGACTGTAAACTCTCTGGGGGCAGAAAATGTCTCTTTTCTAGCTGTAAAGTGCTTAGCATACTTTGAAAATATATTTTTGCACAGCATCCAATTTAATAAAGTAAATTATAAAACACAAAACCATTTAAATGAAAAATAGTCAACTGCAATGGAAAACATGCTGATTTCCAAATTGTGTTAACAGAATTCAATACTTGAAGCGCAATTTTGTGCCAAGCCTCAGAATTTTATATACAAAATATGTAATGAAAAAAATTACTAAGTTTAACTTAGCTGTTCTCCATAAATGTGATTATACACATTGCAGTAATTATTCCAGATAAAAGTGAAATGTGGAATCTAATTGGAAAACATTTCACCTCAGTATCCCAAGAGTCCTGAAGGACAGCATTTCTGGTACTACGCTTTGTCTGTGGGACGTGGCCATCTTCTTCACTGCCATTCCGTCTCCTCTTCCTAAAGAAATCCATGGGAAAAGAGTAAAAAAAAAAGTTAGCAGCCCATTCACAATTTATATTACCTCATTTTGTAGTCAACCCCATGAATCCGTGACTGAACAAACAGCAAAAACCATACACTATAACTACTTATTGGATTCCTCAAGAACCCAACAACTGCTTATGACTTTTCATATTTTTCCTCAACTACTCACCACAGAGTACTGGGAAATACATCTCCCTCTCTATGTAACCAGCTGGAAGTTTTCAAGGCAGTCTAGGGGATTTGGACTCATCTTCCATTAAAATGAGAGAAAAATATGTTTAAATTCTCTAGACTGCTTTGAAAGTCTTAGCCATACATATAAGACATTTATCTAATACTCAGACATTTCTAAAAAATAAGCCTGGTGTTTCTGAATGACACTTGACTAGAAGGAAAGCAGCAGGGAAAAGGATGGGGGTGACTAAGTTTTCAGTAGCTACCCAATTAAATTCATCTTGCTTATATAGATCCTGCAGTTAGACACCCACGATGACTTGCTTTATTCTCTCAACTCTGACAGCATGAGATGTTAAATAAGGTTCCTGGTCAACATTTCTTTAAACGCTGAATGAAAGCACTCAAGTGAGGCTTTGAAAAACACAACATTAAAGGCCAGTCCTGTTAGTCCCTCACTGTTTGGGATGGTTTTGCCATCCTCTTATGACATCATTGTTGCTTCATGATATTATGAAGACAAAACATAACAGCAACCAAGAGGTATTTAACATTTTAAGATGCTGCCATCTCTTCATAAATTGGCAAAACCTTAATACTAGTGGCACATAACCCTTTCCCGTCATTTATACAATGATGATAGCACCCAGCAGGTAGTCCGAATCAGAGCCCCAACATGCTAGGTGTTGTACAGTATCTAGACAAAGCTATTCTAGCTTCTGGAAAACAATACACACCACATGATGGGCTTAAACAAAACACTTGTGTTGGAATTTGTCTACAAGGACAGAATCAACACGAAAGCCAGGTTGTTATTTGGTCAGTGCCTTCTGGATAACAAAATAATAGTGCAGCTTTATTTGTATTTTTGTGGCACGCAGGAGCCCCCACTAATGGAGCGGGAAGCCATTGTGCTACATGCTGTGCAAACAGAACAGAGATAGAACGTAAACTCTTCGGGGCAGGGATTACGTATAAGACGAGAGATAGATACAGATGAACTGACAGGGGTGTAAAAGGAAGCCACGGGAAAACACTGATCAGTATGATATGATGTGGTTTCAGCACACCAGCAGCCTAACTCTTGTTAATTTTTTTGTAGCACTGTGGCAAAGGAAAGTTGTGAGGAGGGATCTGGAGGAGGATAATGAGGTTGCTTTATGGATGTTTATGGGGAACGCCTCCCAAATATGAGGCAGCATGGGAGAAAGGTGCTAACACATGGGTGATACAGGCTGGCATTGAGAGCCAATCGGAGGTGGGAGTCGATGTTGTTATACTGAGAGAGGATAGGTAGAGTGGGACTGTGTAGTGAAGGGCCTTGAAAGTAAAGACAAGCAGCTTCTTTGATATGATCAAGAAGAGGGAGCCAGTTGAGGGATAAGAGAAGAAATACATGATCAAGGTGATAGGCTAGGAAAGTGATCTTTGCAGCACCATTCTGAAAGGATACGAGCAGGGGGCAGATTGCATTTGTCAAGGCCAGAGGAAAGGATGTTGCAGTCATTGAGATGCGAGAGAGACTGAGAGCCTGGACAAGATTTTTATCTGTTTAGATGGATACAAAAGACCGTATCTTAGAGATGTTACATGGAAGGAATCTGCAAGATTTAGACAGTCTGGGTGTGAGGACCTAGAGAGAGGCCTGGGGCGAGGATGACAACCAGGTTATAGGCAGGATGGTTGTGTTATCCATACTGAGCACACAAGCAAAGACATAGTGGAAAGGGAATGATTAAGAGCTATTTCAGCCATGTTGAGCTGATCACTAGACATTCACTAGCTGTCAGATAGAGGCTGTGTAATGGTACCCCGCCCCCAGGCCCTGCTGTGAACTCCCCCACCCTTATGCTGCTCACCTAGGTTATGTCTACATTGCAATCAGTCACCTGTGGCTGGCCTGTGTTAGCTGATTCAGGCTCCTAGGGCTAAAGGGCTGTTTAATTGCTGTGTAGACATTTAGCTTTGGGCTGGACCAAGTGAGGTGGGAGGGTCCCAGAGCTCAGGATGCAGGCTGAGCCCTAGCACCTACACAGCAGTTAAACAGCTCCTTCATCTGAGCCAAGAAACCTGAGTCAGCTACCACAGGCCTGCTGCAGGCAGGCTGTATCTGACAGCAATGTAGACATACCCTCAGCAGGCAGTGTAAGGGGAGGGGTGCGGGGAGTTCACAGCAGGGATTAGGGGCAGTGTAAGTGGGGGACCAAGGCCAAGTGAGGGGGCAGGAACCAACAGCAGTGTAAGGGCGCAGTCTCTCAATGTGCCCCCTCCCCATTGCCGTGATGTTATCAGCTCTCTCCTGCCCCCCCTCGCACTGCTCAGGAACCCCTCCCCTTGGAGTCTCCCCCCATCCCCTCCCCAAGGCAGTCCTGCCCCCCTCATGCTGCCCAAGGGCCCCCCCATTAGAAGCTTCCCAAAACACCTCCCCCATACAGTCCTTCCCCCCTCACGCTGCCCAAGGGCCCCCCCTTGGAGTCTCCCTCCCAACCCCTCCCCCATGCAGTCCTCCCCCCCTCGCGCTGCCCAAGGGCCCCCCCTTGGAACCTTCCCCTTACCCCTCCCCATGCAGTCCTGCCCCCCCTTCGCACTGCCTAAGGAAACCCCCGTCCCCTCCCCATGCAGTCCTCCCCCCCCC
>NC_048311.1:31574574-31600385 GCF_013100865.1 Trachemys scripta elegans
CCCTCGGGCAAACAGCCCCCCATGGGCCCCTTTCAACAACAGCTTTATTGACACCCTCGGGCCAACAGCCCCCCACGGGCCCCTTTCAACAACAGCTTTATTGACACCCTCCGGCAAACAGCCCCCCCATGGGTCCCCTCCAACAACAGCTTTATTGACACCCTCCGGCAAACAGCCCCCCATGGGCCCCTTTCAACAACAGCTTTATTGACACCCTCGGGCCAACAGCCCCCCATGGGCCCCTTTCAACAACAGCTTTATTGACACCCTCGGGCAAACAGCCCCCCATGGGTCCCTTTCAACAACAGCTTTATTGACACCCTCGGGCAAACAGACCCCCCCCTTCTGTGGATCAGGGTCTCCCTTCAACAACAGCTTTATTAACACCCCTAAGGGTCACCTGTCTCCAATGGCTTTATTCTGTTTCTTTTAGAGGCTCCTACTGGTGCCCATCACCCTCGCCTCTGAGCATCTCCCATGTGAGATTTGAGACTGGCAAATGAGATAACAGCAAGGGACTGCAGGGGTAGATATTGTCACTACTCTCCCCTGGGGAGGAATTCAAATCATCAGGATACTGTCCTGCCTCCCCTTCTTGTCATATTTTTTCACATTGAAAAGCTGGTCACTATCAGAAGGCCTAGGTTCAGCAGCGGCTTTCAGAGTTACCCAACTCACGATTGTATCACACGTCGTGGTACTTTGTTGTTTTGCTTAAACCCCCAGCTCCTGAAATCATGATACTCTCAACTTTCATTTATAAACAAAAATATGTTTCTAGCTCTCACTGTTGCAGAGAAAAGCTGGAATCCCCCCTCCCCCTGCTCAAAACCCAGAAGGCAAATTTAAAAAAATCAACCACCCCAACCCCAAAAATGTATTCTTTTTAAAATCTCATGATTTTTAGGCCAATCTCATAACGTGCGTGGGGGGGGGGGGCCTTTGGAGGGCCTCAAAATTTTTGAGCTCTTGTGGTTTCATTTGTAACACTGATGCAACACAGTCAGAACTAGACCCTTGTTTCTGTCATGTCACGTGACAGGGTCAAGCAAGCTTCAACAAGAGCTTTATTAACACCACCACCTAAGACTGAGCAGAGCACCTCTCAGAGCCGGGGGAAGAGGCTGGAGCAGCCAGCCACCACTATAGAAGGGCTTGTGTTTCCCCTAGGAAATGCTGTTGCTTGCCATAACCTAAAGGCTCCTGGAGCACAGGGCTGGAACTAAAGCTGCCCCCATATGCCACATCCCCCTGTGTCCCCACTGAGCAGGTAGGAATGGGAGCAGCTGGTCCTGCTGCAGGAGGAGCTGGGATATTATTGGGGCAGGGAGCTGCTTTTGCAGGCATGTAAGGGGAGGGAGAGAGCTCAGGCAGGAAATTGGGTACTGCTCTCAGAGCAGCTTTCACTGTGCCAGAAGGCTGGAAAGGGAAGTGTTCTTTTTATTTTCACGTCTGGCTCACAGACCAATCAGGCAGCACTTTGAGCCCCGCTTTCTTCTCCCCACTGCTGCCGGTGCGTTTATCCTTGCAGGACGCTTAGCAGTCAGGCAAACATTGCTGCTTTTTTACTTTGAGGTTTTGTGCCTCTTAACTGCTCAAGGAGGGGGAAGGGAAAACAACACCTCAGCAGGAGCCTTCGGTCATTGCAAAACAAAATCTCCTTCCACCAGGGTTGAGGTTGGTTGTTTTTTTTTTTTTAGAAGGTGCAGAAATGGCAACATGAATGAGTTATCCTGCTCAGGGACCCCTACCATCAAAAGTGCAAAGCTCACCCATAGCTGAGGCAAGGATCAATCATTCAAGGTTTAGTGCAGGATGTAGGCAAGTGCCGTGCCTAAGTAAGGACATGTTTTATGCATGTGACCCTGGCAAGTTGCAGTCCTGTATGAGTCTTGCAATTTTGGCCAGTCTAGGGCTTTCTCTACCTTTGTATCTCAATCTCACTCAGCCACTGTCTTATTTTTACTTGGGAGTGTTTTTTTTCCCTTAACTGTGTGTCCTTTCCTTTCTATTTACCTTGTCATACCAGACAACAGGATAAAATGTAACTTCCTCATGCTAACTAGACCCTGCTACTGGCCTCATTTCCACTCCTGCCTACCTTTCCTGAACAGCATCTCACTATAATTCCTATCACAGAATTTCTTCTTGCTATGACACATGCTAGTAGATAATGCTTTTTATTTTCCTTTCCAGACAGAAAGATGGCAGGTGCCCCCCCAGGAATAGAACTGTGCCCCTATTGTAGAAAGCCATTTAAGCGACTGAAGTCCCACTTGCCATACTGTAAGATGGCAGGAGACATGAAAGCTGCTTTTGACTTAGGCAAGATGGCCTCTGTTGACTTGAAAGCGTCTCAGTCCAAGCCAGTTAGACTCCTGGCCACTGAGAAAAAAAGGAGACAAAGCAAAGAGAAGATCACAACCCCAGACAATAGCTCAGAAAGAGAAAGTAAGAAAAAATCCCTTGACACAATAGGGAACAAAGTAGAAAGCAAATTAAACCCCTTACAAATAGGGAGTACTGCTGGAACAGAAATAGCCAGCAACTTGCCTGCAGAAAAGCCAGGTAAAAATACAAAGCGGCAAATGAAACTGACTTCTGAAAAGACACACAGAGCTGAAGGAATGACAGTAGTTCAAGAAGAGGCCAGAATGCACATGAATGCAGCAGAGGAGAGGACTTCAAAAGCAAAGCAGTTACCCACCAAACAGAAAAGCAGAAGTAAAAATACTTCTCACTATGAGAATTCAGCACCTGGTGGCATTTTGGAGCTTTCTTCTGTGAATAAGGATGGAAAACCTGCTTCAAAGTTTCCTAATGACCCAATAAGATCTGCAAAACAGAAACAAAGGAAGGTAGGGTCTTCAACACAGGAGGTGGCTGGTTCTCTGGATTTACCCACTTGTGATCTTGAAAGTATTCCCAGGGCGGCTATTGAGGGAGTGAAAGTAGTTATTGAGAAACATCGCGTCAAAGTGCTAAGAGGTAGGAATGAACCCAAAATTCAGGGCACTCTGGCAGACAGTGCTACCACAGGTAATTGTACGACCCAGGGATGGTATCTGGAAATGCTGGCTCCAGACTGCTCTGAAAGCCATGCAGACACAGTCCAGTCTGACCACTGGAAGAACATGAACGTTACGGGGGCCACGAACACAAATGCTTTTAGTCTGGAGTTTGCAGAAAGTAATACCTTGAGTGGAGAGAGAGAAAAAGGCAGTCGTTTAACTGCAACTGGAATGGACACACTCAGCGATCCTGGGAAGGCTGACTGTGGAAAGAGCCCTCGTGGCCTCGTTCCGCTGGACGGAGTGGCTAAAAGTAAGACAGAAGAGAAGCAGTTTTACTTAAATGGTGATGTGGATTCTAAGGCCTCTTTCTCTGCTTCCCTCGCTGAGAAGCCCCACCCGTCAGTGAGAGAGACTCTCAGAGGAGCTAGTGAAGGAATAGCCAGCAACTACCTAGCCTGTGTGCAACAGCTTCTGGTGGATGAAAAGCAGGTTGCCTTACTTTCTGAGTCTGTTCTGAATACAGGGAGAAGAGACAACGAGCTGGCTTTGAAACAACACTTGTGCTACTCCTCTGAAAACCAACCTCCTTGTCTGTTCCAATCTTCTGGCAGGAACATACAGGCAAGATCCATTGGACTGGAATGGTTTCCAGAATTGTATCCTAATTATCAGAGGCTGAGCATGTTTCCAGGGAGACTTCTCCTGGGGAACGCGGAGATCAAGATGAAGAAGATAGAGCGTGGCTTCTTGGAAGGACCGCAAGGTAAAAGGAGGGTTTCAATCATCACTTTTGAGATGTACTGCATAGCGACCGCTGATGGGCTACATCCATTATATAAAATCAGGATTTGGGGGGGGAGGTCAGGGACTTTTTGGGTGACTGTTCTTTAAGTGAGCACTCATTTATGAGGTGTCACATGGGACCATAACTGCATTCACTAGGAATAGCATGGCTTTCCACGGAAAAGCAAGGTGGCTTCCCTCAATGTGGGCATTGTTTTTCCTAGACAAGACACACCTCAGTGCAGCATAAGATCTCTCCAGTCCAGGGGGAAGGGTTGTATGTTTTTCCTCCCCAAAAGTAGCAGGGAAAGCCCCATTGTTGGAATCATTTTGAACTATGCTAGAGACCAGTCCGTGCGTAGAGTACAGTCTGCAGATCATGGTGTGCGTGGGCAAAATACCCAGCCCTGTTTTCCCACCTCCTGACTTTTGTGACTCTGTTTTGTAGCTCCCCTCGTAGAAAGACGTCTGATGGAGGTAAAGCTCAGGGAGCTGCCTGCTTGGCTGGCAGCTTGTGATTTCTCTCCAAAGGGACTGCTCGGAGCAGTGCAGAAAGGTGAGCCGGGATCACTTGCTTCTTCTCTGTTAACTTGTCTGGAGTGTAGGAGTAGTACGTTGATGTGAGAGACAATAGGAGTTATTTGGCATGAGTTATCTTCATGTAAAAGGAAGCGGCTTGGTAGACAACTGTAATTTTAAAAGCCAAATGGTTGGATCAGTCAGCCCTAATTTGAGATGAATAACCAAGCTGGCCCCACATTTCTATTTCAACAGCCTGGAGCAGTTACTACAACAAATACATCGACGTAAAGAAGGGTGGAGCTGCTGGGATCTCCATGCTGTTGGCTGGATATTGCATCCTCAGCTATGGCTGGAGATATGAGCATCTGAGTAAGGTTTTCTTCTTGGCCTTTGTCTCTTCCAAGTAAATCCTTCTTTCGTTTTAGAGTCCAAAAAATCTCTTCATTAGTCAAGTGATTTCAGGGTTATAAACACGACTATTGGAGCTCTCTGTCAGGGAGCTGACGAGAGTTATCCATTAGTTATGGATTGTAAAGCCTTCTGGAGGAAAGCAAAAGCTGCCATGGTGGTGAACATTAGCCCAGGCTGGTAGGTGGCTTCATGCCCTGTGATTAATACCCTGCCCAGCAGGAACCGGGCATGCTACAGAGGCAGTGGTCTCATTCCCCAGCTGGTGGAAGGGAATACCCTACGTTGCTCAGCTCGGAGACAGCTGGTCTATGAAGGGAGTGATGAGCTCTGAAGAAAGTGATAACTATTCCTACCCTGTCCAGAAGGCTGGTGACTATGGTGCTGGCTTAGAGGGATTGAGAACATACTGCATTCCCTTCCCCCTTGGGACATAAATCCTGCATCTCTCCTGTTTCATGTAGTTTCTAGGGCAGGGCTTTCCTCACACTGCTGAATTTAAGCAACTTCCTATCATGCAACTGTTTTTGAGAGAGCTGCTGTAGACTCTGAGTTAAAGGTTAACATTTGTAAAACGCTTTGAAGATGAAAAGCATTACGTTATTTAAAAACGTAATTTCCAGCCGCCGTCCCCTTTCAGTCATACAGCTCGTGTCAAAAAGGCCAGTGCCATGCTGCATACGTCACCATCTCAGCACCTTCCAGTACTGCATTGAGCAACGCGACTACACGGCTGTCCCATGTTTGTTCTCTCATTCTCTTCCCAGGGGAGAAGCATGTGCAGTGAAATGTCTTGTTTTGGTAGGATGGGGGGGGGGCTTTAATATACACGTGGCTGTGTATTTATGTTGAGGAAAGCACAAAGAAGTGTGCCTTGCACTTGGGCTGGGCACATGCACAGATACATGGAAACATCTAACCAGTTGAGCTTGACGAGTAGCTATACTCTTATTGCTACTAGCTGGGTGTAATTAGGATTTAAACCTCTTCATTCCTGCCACTGTGTTCTCTTCCCTTCCTCCTTGAACTGCTATGCCAGACAGCTGACGCATGATAGAGTCAACCTGCAGGAGACAATTGTGGTAAACCAAAAAGATCAGTTAAACCCCACTCCAATAAAGCAGTTTAGACATTTATGGTCCTTTGAATATCTAGGAGGACTTTAAACACTACCAGAGAAACATTACTATTTTTCACCAGGGGTAACATATTGTAGTGTTAACTTTGTATTTCTCGCTCTGTAAAGAACAAGATCGCTGGCGCAGGTATCACTGAGGAAGGCACAAGAGCATTCAAGGACCAGAGACAGAAAATACTGGACTGCTGCATGAGAATCAGGCATGGATCGGATGATCTGCATTCGAACCCAACACAAGGGATTGCAGGACAGCTCTCTCATCTGTTGTAATTAATTTATTGCTAAAGGGAATGCTTTTTATTTACCCTCCCATATCATGTACCAGTAGCCAGAGAGGGTAGGGGCACATTCTGCATAGACTGACAGTTTCCGTAGAGCACAAGCAGGAAATTTGAGTTGATGGTTAGTATCTAAGCGGCAGAAACTGGAGGATCAAACCCCAATAGCTACTGCTTTTAGCCCATATCAAACCTGAATGTGGTTCTCTATGTTCCAGGCCCATGAGAACAACTCACGGGGGGACTACAGGCTCTTGCTTCCCAGATGTTTTACATTTGAATTGCAGGTTCCGGTTTGAATATTTGGCAGAGGGTCCTGGCCAATAAGAGGAAGAGCAGTAGTTTGGAGGGACTAGCTGCTCCCATCCCTCAACTCACTTGTAAAGCTAGGATGGTACAAGGGGCCTGTTATGGATGCTTGGAGGGAAGTATTATAACCTCTGCTCCCAGTCCATGTCCCACCTCGCATCGATGCAGATCAGCGTTAAGCAAGGCATGCCGCTTGTCATGGGGTTGCGTGAAAGTGTAAGGGACTAGGGTTAGGCCCAGACTTCACGCTTGGCAAAGCCTGGCTTGTGTAAGGATAATGATGGTGGCAAGTCAAGCACTGTACAAGCTAAGACAGATCTGGGCTGGAGAGTTACAAACCGGTGGTTTGACAGCCTAGAAATCCGGGTAGGAAAGAGCCATTCTCCACCTCACTTCACACACCCACTGCAACACAAAGGTGGCATCCACATGGCCCTGTCTCTCCTTTGTACACAACATGCTAGTCTGTCAAGGGCTGCTTCAGTAATGGCCTGGAAAGAGGCACTGCAGCATTCTAGTGCTGGCAGAGGACAAGCCATAGTATTCGGTATTTAGGCTGCCCTTGGGGTAGAACATCACCCTTCTGGAACAAACCAGAGTGATTGGAATAGTGTGGATTCTAGCCTCCTTGAGCTGGCTAAGATTTTGTTTCTTCTCCAGGACAGGGGTGGTAAAAATGTAATGCGATCATGAGCGATAGAAGAACTGTTGGCAAAAAGCTTTATTACAAGTAAGTTACAGAAGCATTCAAAAAAACTCCTCCTCTTTGGAAGTAGAACAAGAGTAAAACCACATTTCACCAAGAACTAACTCTCCCCCCACAATAAATCTCCTGTGTTTTTTTAAACTCTGACTTAGTATGTGTTCTCTTAAAATGCAATACTTAGCACATCTTCCACTGGAGGCTTAATTTGCAAAGCAGCTAACAAGCCTTAACACCCCTCTAAGATAGTGTTAGCCCCATTTTACAGATGGGGAAACTGAGGCGCACAGCTATTAAGTGACTTGCCCAAGGTCACACGTCAAGTCGGAGTCCGTGATGAAACCCAGTTCTGGTACCCAGCCTGTACTCTAGCCACTCCAAACTCTGGCAAAGTCAGCTTCTTTCTCAATTTCTTAGAAAAGCCTTTGACAGAAAGTTGCATGAGATTTTCAAGGGAGACCGTCTCAGGTAGCTGGAGAGGGAATAACTTTGATTTTGCCTTGAATACAGGGCATCCTGCTAAGTGCGATGAACTGTAGTTTAGAAGCCACTAGCTACTCTTTCAACTTCACTCCTATTGAAACAGTTTCTTATCCCTCCACACACCAGTCTCCTGAATATTAACCGGAATCCAGACCGACTGTTCTACTGTGCCTTTTAAAAACCGTGTTTTAGCATTAGCATGATTATCAGTGTCTGACACACCAGTCTGAGATCTGAGCCGCCTGCCAACCCAGCAGCATGGGGTCAGAAAATAAACATCCAATTTACCGTTACATTAGAGCAACTGCATTTCCCCCTTCCTCTTCTCTTAGCAGAGCTGTAAAAAAACTGCATGGAGCAGGACGGCTCTGACTGGGCTCTACATTCAAAGAAAACTGCCCTGATTGGCCTCCTGTTGATACTATATCACAACACAGCTTCTTCCTCTGGATTTTCTTCCTGAGACTCTCGCAAATCATTTCCCCAGTTGGATTCCCAGCCGACTCTTGCTGCATTTGTTGGCATAGTGACCCTTTTCTCCACACTGCAAGGGAACAAAATAGGAGGACATTGACTTTGTGTAGCCCCTCTGAGCAAGATCAATCCAGCACAGCAGACAGCAATTGTTCATGATGGAGATTTAAAAAAAAAAGAAAAAGAAAAACCACAACAACCAGCCCCCACCTTGTCCTGGCATAAGAGATGGAGATAGTGGGTTGGGATCTTCTTATGCAGGAATGCTGACAGTCCAGCCTGAGTAATTCTTGCGTAAATGAAGTCCTTTCCCTGGCGGTAGGACTGATAGTCTGTCCCACATGGGCCATGAGTGGGTCACCGAGGCACTCAACGTACTGACCCAAAGATCATACACACTATTGACAAAAGTCCCCTCAGTGGCATTAGTGTCCTATCCTGCCTCCTTGATCCTACAGCACTGCAGTCTAAGAATATTGGCCCCCTTCCTGCCAATCCAGACCCCCCCAGTCCTGTGGGCTGCATGAGAACACGGTTGGGAAACCCAGGAGAACAGAGAGGTCTGAGGAGCATGTGTTGACAAGGGGCTAGCGGGCAGAAAAACTGCTGCAAATCAGTAAACCCAAGTGCTTTTTAAGTTGAAGTAGAACATTGTTCCATCCCCTGAGGAACACCAGCAGGGTAGTAACAGCTTAGGATTCACTGGTCCCTCAATGGCAGCAGACTCAGGAATAAGGCCACATGAGTCTTGCACCAAGTATGGACGTCTCTGTTTGGAAGGGGGGTGGGAATCATTAGTTGCAATATGAAGAGATTCCCAGCCAACCAGCTCCAGACACTAACCTTGAAGCATGTGACCTGCCCAAGGGGCCGGAGCAGTCCATAGGGGTAGCCACCAGCCTCCTGTGCCTTCTTCCTCTGGCACTGGGCAGCCCTAGCCCCCGGCTGATGAGAAAGCAACAGGACTTCCGGGGCCTGCTGCTCGTGAACACTCTTGCCATCAACAGCCCGGGATGGCGGTGGCAGCCCCTGAAGCACACAAGAGGAATCAGTCAAGAGAGGTGGAATCAAGGCAGGACTGGTACCACCTGGAGCACAGATACAGGGCAGGAGCATTCAGGGTGTCAAAGCAGGATTTCCAGCCTTGGCAACTGGTGATTTTGTCACAATGTTTTTTCCCTCTTAAAGACCCAGCTGCTGGAGTCATGTTATTACACAAGATCTCAACTTTCATGGTCACGAATGGCGGTGAGTTGCCATTCTGAATGATGATGGATAGTCGCTAGGCCAGAGAGAGAGAGAGTGACTATAGCTGTGTCGTGAGAGCACGCATGTCCCTGTTCCAATGACTAATTATTTATAAGAAGTGGCCCAGCTTCAACAAGGGAGATTGAGAAAGACCGTCTCCAGAATATCCCCAAGTCCAGCTGTGACACTGTCCTGTAACATGGGAGACCCAGTTCAAATCCCATCTCCACATCAGATAGAGGGGGGTATTGACCACGGAAAGTTATAAGGGGTCGGGGCCACCTCCCATCCCCCGAGTGTTTTGTGAATCTAGTCCTTGAGCTTCTGCAAAAATTCCCAACATTTAAGTGACAAATTTAGGTTCAGTTTCACCCTTACTGAAACATTTTGATTTTTTTTTGGTTCAGCCCAAACTTTCCAGGGAACTTGACACAAATCTGTGAATGGTTTCGGGTCGATAGAAACAGGATTTTGGGGGTGAACAAGCCAGTCGCTGGAAAAAAAAAAATTTCCACCCAGCTCTCCTTTCCATGCCTTACCTGGGAGAGATCCGAGTTACACTGCATCAGGTCTGCCTTGGGGCTATTGGGGTTGCAGAAGGAAAAGAAAGGCAGTTAACTCCTTTGAAATATTAATCTATCCAACCTGTAACTGCAGGCCTCTGCACCCTTGCAAGGGAAGAGACTGTCTCAGGGCTAAGGGGTAGGGTTGACAGAGGCCTCTAGTTGAAAACTGGCGCTTTCCAGTCATATCAAGCAATAGATTTGATAAAGGCTGGAGCAGAGCCGGCAGGTACTGTGCAACCTCTGCCACATGCAGTTCTGCGGGGCTTGGCTAGGATGCATTGTGCATCCTGGGTTTGACTCTCAACCAGCTTCAGAGGGGGTGTGAATGCTGGCGGGAGGCAAGGGGCAGAAAGGATGCCAGCCACACAGGCTCGGCGTTCCCAGAAGTTATATTTTTAGGGTGCATGCTCCTTTCCGCAGCCACTTGCCCTGTCCAGCAGATGGCACCATGGCCACAGAACAGAATTGGCCAGGGGTGCATGGAAAGGAATAACCAAGTTTTCGAACGCCACAAATCAAGTTGCTTTGCAGAGAGGAAGGTCGCGCCCCCGGCTGGAGCTCAGCTCATCCATCTCACAGTCAGAGTTACTGACAGCCCACTCTCTGGGCTTTGGTAGAGACACACCCCCCCCCCATAAGGCCTTGCCAAGGTCACATCTATTCTCCTACCCCTCCAGATACGTACTGCATGAATTTGCATTTGGGTCCTTCGGGGCAGAAGCCAGCTAAGTAGTTGACACACATCACCCTCCTGGTGTGTTTGTATTTACACAGAGGACCTGCCACATACGCACACCCAAAGAGGGAGAGATGTCAGTCAGCATCAAAATCGATCCGTGGCTACAAATTGGGATGGGTCAGTGGTGAGCACCTTCCTGGGACCAGAGAATGGAGAGTCTGATTGACTAGGTCTCCCCCCTCTTTGTGGGGAGTTTGTGGCCTCTTTTCTTTGCAGCCCATCTCCCCAATTTTGCCCTCAGTGCCCAGAATTCCAGCTAGGATGCATGCCAACTGAACGGGCATCACGCGTGCCATTGATAGGAGGCAGGCACCAACTGGGTCTCCACATGGGACAGCTGAACTTCAGCTAGTGGTGGGAAGCGGCCGAAGGTGAATAGAGAAGGGCAGAGGTCTTTGCTTAGACAAAGACGACGTCCAACGTTCTTGCATTTTTTGAGAGCAGGGGGTCTGGTTACACACACACCCTTTTCCATCTCTAGCTCCTGTTAGTCAGATGCTTGCTGCAAAATGTTTAATTAAGCTTCATTAACAATCATTGGTTGCTGAATTATCTAATAAACACTTTGCTCTTCTATAGCGTCTATCATTGGAGGATCTCAAAGCCCTTGAAGGGCAGTCAATAAGCCCAGGATACTGCCAGGCAAGTGTTAGGCCCATTTTACAACTGGGCAAACTGAGGCACAAAAAAGGCTGCTCAGTGCCTCACTATCCGTGACAGAGCCAGGAATAGAACCCAGGAGTCCTGCCACTTGCCTATGGATTTGAGCCGGGAGCGCAATGCTCCCGTTCACTTCGTTACCGAGCGCAAGGTATTCACCCTGTTTGCAGAACCCTCTGTCGTACCAGGGACAGTCTTTAATTCTGGACGCTGGATCAATGTGCAGGAAGGGGCACTCTCTATTGCTGCACTCGCCTGGAGAGAATATTTATGGAGACGAAAGATTTTTAGGAACCCTGTTGTACACCTGCCCCTCCAGGTGAGTCAGGCAAAGATCTCCCCCCCCTTCCGGCACCCCCCCCCCCCCCCCTTGCAAAGTACCATAACAGCAGCAGTTTATACAGCACCAAAGTTCTTCAGTGCTGTGCACCCTGGGCTGGAACGCAGCCCCTAGCTAGCGCAGACCATGCTGCACAATAAGAAGGGAAGAGGACATTTTTGGCCTCAGCTCTTCGGAAAACAGGCACGTGTTCACACAAAGCAAACAGGGCTTTGGTCCTTAAAGTCCCAAGCCAGAGACGCCCTCTTTCCTGCCCCCCAGCAAAAGCATGAAGGGTCAAGTCAGCACTGACACAGGGTCAAACTTGAGGTAACCCAGAGGGGGGGGGTTCCAGGTGCTCCCTACCTGATGCTTGGAACACCTCCCTCCTTCTCTGGGTTTCTATTAGCCCCCCAGCCTGCCAGTCGCTCACACCGTGCTTCTAGCCTCTATCCCCGTCCCATGAGGGGGCTCTGGCTAGCACACTCCCTCCCACCCCAGCTGCCGGCCCTGCTAGACGCTCATGGGGCTTTCTGGAGCTCTCACCCTGAACAAGAACAGGCCCCTCCAGGGTGCAGTATTCACTCTGCTAGAGGGGCCTCCACCCACACGGATGCATCGACATCAGGGCCAAGCCCCCTGAACCTGGCCCACAGAGCCGACGTGAACATTAAACGCCCGGCTGAGAAACGCCCCTCGCCAAGGGACTGGCTCTGCTGCGTTGGGGGGAGCTGGCTCGGGGCAGGGCGTGGCCGGCAGGGAATTCCCAGATCTGGCAGAACAGGGGCTAGGGGGGCTGGCTCCCCAGCAGAGACAAGCAAGGAGTCCAGAGGGCAGTTCTCCTCACAGACAGCAGGTGGCACTAGCTTACCGTTCTCCAGCATAGTTAGAAATCGGGCATTGCCCTGCAAGCGAACTGGGCATTGGGGTGGGTTAGCACTCAGTAAGGTCAGCCAGGATCGGAACGTGCCCACCCGTACTAGCAGAGCTAACGTGGGCTCCAGACAGGACAAGAGCTGGCTCAGATGGAGTCCGGCGCGTCTGAACATCGGCCCCTAGCCTGCTAGAGCTCTCCTAACCCTGCCCAGAAAGGGCCAGGCCCCCGCCCGGCTCCCAGCACCTACCGAACTTGGAGTAGAAATAACACTCCGGCATCTTGCTCATGTCGTACTCGTGCAAGAACTCACACAGGTCTCCCCTCTTGCACAGCCCCCGCAGCCAGTGCTTACACACCACCGTCTTCTCCCCGCTGATGTGCCGGAAAGGACACATCAGGCCTGGACGCAGAGCAGAGCAGACGCCTTGATCCCTGCCTTGCCCAAAAGAACCCACTCCCCACTCCTCCCGCAGAGTCACCCTGTCCTGCTCCCAGGACAGCCAGGGCAGGGGCGTGGCAACCAGACTCTAGTCCCCTCCGAAGCCTGGTGCTACGAGCCTCCTTGGGAGAGGATCCTCCAGCCCGCTCCAGCATCCCAGCAGCCGGGGTGTCACTGGCACAGCTGACAGCATGAGAATCCTGTTCTTAGCAGGGTTTCGCCAACTTCGCTGGTGTCGCCAGACAGAGAGACGCTCCCAGGGGTGGGGCCCGAGGCTCTGGTGGGAGCCCAGGAATCACTCCGCTGAGCTCAGTTCTCTGATGCTTAGAACTCCCTGCCTATGGGCTTCTGTACCACCCCCATCCGTGGTACCTGGGCATCCTCCCAGCGTCCTCAGGAGCCAGGGAAGGGCACTAGCCCCACGGCACAGATATTGGGGGGGGGGGGAGGAGGACAGGCACAGAGAACAGGAGTGACAGAAACAGAACCCAGGCCTCTGGAGCAGCAGCCGGTGCCATTGTCACAAGGCCAACCTCCCCAGCACCCGTGTCCTGCCTGTGCGCTCGGTCAGTGCCAACCCCAGTCTGGAGGGGCCCCTCTAGGTCAGGGAGAGGCGGTGTGCGGCTCCAAGCAGCCCATTTACTCTGGGCCATGGCTGCCCAGATGCCTGGCAAGGGGCCAGCTTATTCCAGATGTGATGGCTGTTTCCATGGTGATGGCACTTGACCACTGGCGGTCGGGCTGAGATCCACCAACCCCTAGTACGCTGGCCTTTGAGCAGGGGGCAAGCCCCAGGGGCTGGTACTGGATTCTGTGTAAGGAGCTGGAGAGGAAAGGCTCCCTGTCAGGCTACCAATCTCCGAAATAACAGCATCCCTGCTCCCCCCGGGCTCCCATTACTTACCCTTTGCACACAGTCCTCGGAGGAAGAACTCACACACGGACGCCCCCGACTCTGGAAGGGGAGATGCAGTTATGGGGGGGGGGAGAGTGTTTTCACCCACTCGTAACCACCCACAGGACACCACGATCCCAGGCATCGCCTGCTGCTCTGCAGAGATGGGACCCCCTGGGCTGGGCCAAACACACTAACTAGGATGGGGAACTCTTCCCCTTCCATCTGTCCCCCTTTGAGTCTTTCTGGGATCTTGGGGTGGGCCCATCACCATGGTACCTGGGTGCCAGTCACTGCTAGAGTCACCACCCGCAGAGAGGCTGGATGTCAGGGGGCGCCTCGCTCTGCTCACCACACCCCATGCAGTCCTCATCCCCCCCATACCCCTGCCGATACCAGCACTCCACCCTGAGCCCCTCACCAGCCCCAGAGCAAATCCTACCAAGCCGCTCTGCCTCGCGAGCCAGAGCCCTCTCTAGGCAAAGGGGGCTGGCTGGAGGGGCGAGAGATGCTCCAGGAAGCTGGGAGCATGAACACAGAGCTGGGGCAGGACCTGGGGGGTGGGGCAGGGCTATCAGGTCCCACCCCAACTTACTGTCCATGCCTGGGAAGGGCAGGAGCAGGGCCCCTCGCTGGTGCTCCACATCCCGCTCTAAATCAAACATGAGCTTCTCCACCCCAGCAATGAGCTCCTGCATCTCCTCCCAGCCAGCGGGACGCGGGAGATACCCCCAGCCAGGCCCCAGGCCCAGAGTGGAGCCAGGCCAGCCTTCCCCCTCTGCCTCAGGCAGGCTGAAGAACCCCAGCTGAAGAATGGGATTGAAGAAGGGGCCAGCTACAAATTCCCTCCCTCCCATATCCGCCCTTCCCCTCCTTCCTGCAGCTTGCTCAGAGTTAACAGCCTGGGTGCTACAACCCCTCTGCAGCCTTCCTCCCCAGCACCTCCCAGCACTCCTCTTCTCCCAGCCGGCTAGGAAACCGGGCTGAGCCCCCAGCTCCCTCCCCCGCTGAGCCCCCAGGAATCTGCAACCCCTTCTCCGGCAGCAAGCAGAGGGGACTGGTGAAGGAGGCCGCGGTTTGGAGGGTAACTCCCAGCATCTGGTCTCAATTTGCAGCTGTGATTGAATGGGGCTGTGCCCCAGCGGTAGGGAAATCATCCCCGGGCCCCAAGCAGCCCTGCCGTATTAACCCCCCCTCCCCATGGCTCTCTGCACAGCCATCTGCTTTTACTGCGTTAGCCTCCAGCCCTGGCTATGCCTGGAGACCAGCTGGCCAGCATCTCCCACAAGAAACCGCAGGGTCCCCCTGAGCGCTTTGCATTAACTCTTTCACTGCCAGGGCTCCGAGCTGCACAGAGCTGAGCTGTGGGGCATTAAGAGATGCCCAAGCTCGGTCGTTGGCTGCTGGATCCTCTCAGAGGGCAGTTCCTGCAGAGCCCGTCTGGGGAGTCGCCTGGGTCCAGGTCCAGTCCTACCTCGTTTCTATCGCATCACCTGAGAGCAGCTTTTGTGGTGAGCTGGTGACTTGGTATGGAACCCCCCTGAATCTGGATCTGGCACCGAACTGTGTAGGTCAGAGCCACCTCTGCTTCTGGCATGTGTTATGAAAGCTGACAGCCAAACACTCTCATCTCGCCAGAACTTGTATTATTTATTATTTGGATCAGCGGCGAGCCCAGGAACTGCAGTCGTGGCCCACGCCGTGCTGCGCACGGTGCTGTACAAACACCCCACTAAAAGATGGACCCGACCTGCCAGCACTTATCAATGTGCCATGAACCTGTGTCACTCCTGTGCCCCCAAGCGCCCAAGCTGCAAGGTGGCACGGCTGCCTCCCCTGCCCCAAAACTCAGGAGGGCAGAGACATGCCGCCCAGCACTGGGTGTATTGAGAGCTTCACAGTGCAGCCGGGCTAGACCCAGCTCGAGTGCTGCTGAGCTCTGGGAGGTTTCTGAGCAGGCCTGGGCACAACCTCGCTCATAGGGGCATCCTCCAAGCGATACCAAGGCCAGAGGCAGAATCCAGCTGTCAGCTCTAGGCAGGGATGGAGGCACCGGAGTCTCCTCAGCCCAATGCCCAGCCTTGCCCATGTCTCCTCTTCTGTACAGAGCCTGAGGGCCATGGCCTATGCCATGTGGCACCTGCTCCCACTTTGTCCTGTGCCAAACGAGCGGCTGAATGACCAACGAGGTGCTGGCGTGGGTATTAACCCTCCCACAATGCCCCTGACAGAGGAGGCTTTCAGTCATGTGGGCATCTCAGCCTCCACCTCCATATTCCCTGGACTCCTGCTGACACCGGGCACGGCCACCTCGTGCGCTCATGCCAGCGCCTCCCTCTCCCCCTCCGGAGTTGAGCACAGGGCCCTCGGCGCTGCCTGCTCAGCCAGCCGTGGTGTGCGTTCTGCCCTGTCAGCATGAGGCAGGCGGGTGCTCTCGAACGGGCCGCTGAAGGTGACAGGCGTCGGAACGATAGCGGGCGGCTGCTTGATGTTTGAAGGGGGTCGCGTGGCGGGCGCCTTCCCCAGCGGCTCGGTGCTGCTCCCACTCCACCACCCCCCAAAGCGAGGGGCATCCGGCTTCCCGTGCTCGGGCTCAAGACAATGCAGCAGCTCTGGGGCGGTCTAGCCACAAGAAATGGAGGGCAGAGCGGCTGGGTTCCCCTGTCCTGCTCCCGCCTGCGGTGAGAGCCTCATTAAGCTACAGGAGGAGACAGAGCGAGCCGGTTGGCCTTGCGGCAGGAGAACAAAAGGGGACAGTCACTTCAGAACCGCACAGCACGCTTTGCTGGGGTACCTGGGCCCTGATGTTGCAAGTGGCACCTGTCCATGAGGTGGATTGGGGGTAGCAGACCCTGCTTCCTGGAGCACTCAAAGCCAGACAGCATGGTCCCTGGGGAACAGATCCCCCGTCCCGTCCCAGTGGGAGCCCTACATAAAAACACTGGGAGCCTGTTTTCCAGAGGCACTGCCCCCACACCACAACTCCCTCTGACTTGGCCAGAATTGTGGCCTCCCCGTGCCTGTGGAAAGCCCGCTTTAGATAGCTGACCAGGCCCAGCGGCTATAGCCCAGGGGCAGAAGGGGTGAGATCTTGCTTTGCTCTGAAGAGGAACTGTTACCAATGTGGGTATGAACCGGGCACACATGGTGCCATTCAGGGAGTGGGCAGAGCACAGGAGACAGGGTCAAAGGAATCTATTCCGTAGTTACTGGGATGGCCAGGACACCAGTATGCAGCAGTGGTAGGGCTTACAGCCATCGTAGGCTGCAGCCCCTAGAGGGCTGCGATGAAGTGGGAATTTCTTATAAGAGTTTTACGATGCCTATGTGTGCCTCAGTTTCCCCTATATTTCAGCTGGCTACTCAGTGTTTGGTCTCTGGGCAGGCCTAGCTGTCTGAGGCAGGATGGGTCATTCAAGGCCAAGGCCAGCCCCACATCAGTGGAGTGTCTGAAAATGGCAACGCCCACCCCTGGGACATTAACACCAAAATCTCCCAGCTAAAAAGCAAAGGAGGGAGAGGTGTGAGGATAAGAGTTGGCACCTGGGAGCAGTCTGGGCTCTCACCTGGGATCTGAGCAAGGAGGTCAGACTGAGCCCAAAAGAGCCTGACCAATGGGGGTCAGAGCTTGGCAGGGCTCTAGGCTGACCACAATGACCCGGGGCTGGGCTTTAACCTTCAGTTCTCTGGGCTGACCTAAGGACCAGCTAATAAACCCCACTCTGTGAGTGTCACGGCAAACCCTTGGTGCGGTGCCTTGATCCCTGCAACCCGGCCACATCTCTGCGGAACAGAGCTCTCATGGTGCGAACCAGGAGAGCAGGAGCCCCATGGGAGGCGGTGAGGCCGCGTGGCCTGACCTGAAGGCGTGAGACCTCTTGGGGGGGTCCGGCACACTGAGGGGTCCTCCAAGAGACTGGTCCAAAGCCGGGGGGGGGGTAGCCCCGCTCCTGTAGATCTGTGACAAGAGCGATGTGATCCCCTAGGCACCCCCCTACGCCATGTGGGGGCCTCTAGCTCCTAGAAAGTGAAACGCAGCCTTGAGGAAGGGCTGAGGGAGACACTGCGCCCACAAACTCATGAGCCTGCCCCTGCGCTGAGGTTTTAGACGCCGTTGTTGTCCAGCTCTGGCAGGGAACTGAGCCCCTACGCTGCCGGGGAACGTCAGGCTGGGCCGAGGCGCTGGGCCGCTGGCAAAGGGGTCAGGACCGGAGGTCATAGGCGGAAGCTATGGGTGAGGAGGGGAAAGCGACTGCAGCATCTCCTGGGGGTTTAAGGGAGGCTGGGATGGGAGTGTGGAGCAGGGAGGCAGGTTCGTTGGGGTAGGACAGTCTCTTTCAGTCCCTACTATCCCTTGGTGCTAAGCAGGGAGATACTCGACGCAACCCCCTGGATCCCAACCCACCCGGCTGACGGCTGCTCCGGATTCCGAAGCTTTGCCCCGGCTCCATTTGCTCCTGCTAGAGCAGCAAGGCAGGGTCCCATTTTCATACAAGCCATTAATACATACCTTCCTGGCTCCCCCTGCCCCTGGGAGACGTGTAACACAAGGCAACATGAAACCTCCCCAGTGAGGTACAATGAGACGCTGGCCCTTTAAGAAACAACAGAGGGCTAACCTGTCCTGGAGCCCGGGCCAGCTGCTGTGGTGCTTTGTTCCCCAGAACAATAGGCCAATGTCCCAGCCCAGTGCTCCATTGTATGGGTGCTGCCTTTTGCATAGATCCTGCATTGTGCGCGAGTGCATTTCCCTCACACGAGGCACTTACCCGCCCTGGCTCCTTGGAGGGTTGAGTCCAGGCCTCTGACCCTGCCCCCCCTTTTCACACTCACCTCTTGCACACCAGGGCTTTTTCACACTCACCCCTTCACACCGCCCCATGGGGTTTGGTCTTTCTCTGGCCTCCCTCCTCCTTTACAAGGTGACGCTCGTACAGAACGGGCTGCGTTTCTACACCTGCGTTTCTACACCGGGACAGACTGATGGCCCTGCGGCGCCCCTGCAGCAGCCATGCCCCATCTCAGGCCTGGTCTCTCCCCCCACCAATCAGCCTTGCCAATGCCCCTCAGTCCTGACCCACAGTCCCCTGCTACTCCAGCCCCAGGCTTCCCACACGCACAGCTCTGCCAATGCCCCTCACCCCCAGCTCTGGTAGGGCACCTGCCACAGCCCTTGCTCCTCCCCCCAGTTCAGCGCCTGCTCCTCTCTGCCCTTCCCTAACACGCCAGCCCCAGCTCCCCCCAGAGCGAAGGCCACCAGCTCATCCATCTCCCTGACCCACTCTGCTGAGGCCAGACTGATTTTCCCCACACGTGGATCTCAACCCATGAGCCTCTCCAGCATCAAAGGGCCCATTCTCCCCACTAGGCCATTGGGGAGCGAGCCCGGCCAGCCGCCCTGGTGGGGGCCAGCTCTGGAGCTCTGCTCCATGGCTGGGGCCAAGGCCCGAACTCCATGCTGGGAGAGGCGCGGGAATCAGATAAACAGCCTTGCGGGGTTGAAGGTTATGAAATCAGCAGCTGCCATCCGAACACTGGCTGTGTTGTGCCCGGGCCCAGCTTCCCTGAAAGAGTTTCTTTATGCGCCGAGGCCAAGCGCGCCTCGGGGAGGGACAACGAGGCCAGAGCCTGCGAAGCAGCGGCTGCAGCTAAAGCCACCCTGGGCCAGTTTCCCCCTTGGCTCGTATCTGGGGCTCTGCGGCAGCCCCAGGCTTGAACGAGGCAGCGCGAGGGCCTCGCTCGAGGTGCGCTCATGGCAGGGCTGGTTGCAGCAGACAGGCCAGGCACTGGTCTGGAACGGGGGGTAGGTGGAAGAGCAGCAAAGGGTGAGAGATACATGCCGTAGGGGCAGGAGTGCCCCTGGCAGGGAGAGCCACCGCGCAGCACTTACATCTGCATCGCAGCAAGCTGCTGTTTCTTTCCTGGAGCCTCGCAGCCCTTGCCCCTGCCAGCTCCTGGTTCTGCTTGGCAGCCTCATGCCTCACATTGGCAGGGAGGGGGGGTAGGAACATGCCCAACCCCCAGCAGCCAGCACCTCATGCCCTCCCCCCGATCTGCCCAGTGCAGGCCCTTTTGCTGCACCCAGACTTGGCACTGCCCCCCCCCCAACTCCATTGCAGAGAGCACAGCAGGGGACTACGCCCATGGGCCCAGGAGAGCCGTCAGCGGCAGCGTTCCCAGGCACAGCCGGAGGGAGCCATGCCCTGGCAGGGGGCAGTGGCAACATAAGAGTTTCCCGGGGGGATCAGAAGAGCCCCGCAGAGGCGGAGGGACCCTTACCTGGCTGCAGGCGGTGCCAAGACCTGCTTGAGTCCCATGTAAAAAAAGGCAACCTGGACCCATCACTGGGCACAGGGCAGCGCTCGAAGCTCCTACAGGCCACGTGGCGCTGCCAGGGGCCCCCTCCCTGGGAGACCATGCTTCAGAGGCTGGCACCTGGCAGAAGGGTGGTTAAGAGCAAGGCGAGGCTCCCTGTGTGACGCCCGAGGGACGTGCCATGGAGCGTCGGCTGCTGGCTAGTCGCCAACTGGTGAGTTCGACAGCTGCAAGCTCAGGTCTTTGCTTCCCCCTGGTCCATTCATCTGTTAGCCAGCTGATTTCTCCCCCCGCCTCTCCCTACCTGCCCCACTCCAGCGGCACTGCCTCGCTCATCTCCCCTTCAAACCCACGCAAAGGGAAAGGGAGTCGGAACCAGAGGCAGGGCTGATCTCCCGCCAGGAGGAGCGATTAGCCTGGTGGATTTCTCCCTCCACAGCGCAAGAGGCCTCTGCACTCCAGCTGAGGGAGGTGCAATGCGTCGAGCAGGGCGGGTGGAGTTGCTGGGCAGCCCTGGGGACACTAGACATGAGAGCAGCTCCTGGTTACTCACCATTGGTCTCAGCCCACCCTCCAGACAGAGGTTATGGTGGCACCAGAGGTCTCTGTAGGGTGACCAGACAGCAAGTTTGAAAAATCGGGGGGTAATAGGCGCGTATATAAGACAAAACCCTAAATATCGGGACTGTCCCTATAAAATCGGGACATCTGGTCACCCTAGGCTCTGCAGCTAAGCCAAGCGGGGCAGGGGCCAGGCGAGGAGAAGACATTTTCTCCAGCGTAGCAGAGGTGACCTCAGAAATCAGAACAGGGAAGAGTCTCTTGACACAACACCCCCCCCCCGCCAGCATCAAAGACCCCCAAGGAGCCAGGCACTGCTTTCACTACCGTTTAATTCTGTTCTGCATTTTACATACATCATAACCCCCCACTTCCTCCATTCATCTGTACCATACAGCTCCCAGCACGTGGGACAGAGCCCCAGTCACAAGGCAAGGCTAGGCCACGCCTTGGGGCAGCCAGCCACTGCTTTCAACCTGGGGGGGAGGGGATCTAGCGCAAAACCACATTTAAAAAGAAAATAAGTTAGAAAAGGTCCAAGTTAGTGTTTTATTGCTACCCGCGACGTGCGGAAGGCAGGGCAGGGCCCAGGGGGCGAGGACACATCTCTCCAGCGTGGTGCTGACAGCTGTGAGTCCTAGGTAGGATGGTTCCTCACCCCTAGTCAGGCCGCCCCTGGCCGCTCTTGGGCTCAGGAGCGTCTGCCTGGGGGGCGTCTCCCTTGGGAGGAGACGGGGCAGAGGAGAGCGAGTCTGCATCTCCTGCATACGCTGCCCATTCCCAGACCACTGGGCTTCAGGACGCTGTGCCAGTGCTCTGAACCCAGCGTGCCCATGTGTGCAGACTGGCTCCCACGGCTCGGCCGGGCGAGGAGCCAGACATTATCCCCCTAAGCTTTAAGTCCAGGAATGTGGGCTCACCCCCTTCCCCCTGCCCCTCTGTTCCATTCCTGCCAGAGGGCAGCTGGGTCTCACCCCACCAACAGCTGCCTCCCAGGGCATCCCATCTGCCCATGCAGCAGAGGAAGGGCACAGAGGGGTTGGAGCGGAGGGCAGGCCAGGGGCCAGCAATAGAATAGCTGGGGGGGCCAGCCAACATCTCTGCCCCAGCCCTGTTAAGGGGATTCCCCCAGAAGGCACCTCCAGCTCCTTCCATCGTAACCTTCCACACACCTGGTAATGGCACCATAGTGCTTTTCTAGAGCGCCAGACCTGCAGGCAGCTCCACTGCCCGCGGCATCCATTACAGCTCTGCGTCGGGGTGTGTGTGTGGGTGGGTGGGTGTGTGTCCGGGCATCGCAGTGCCAGAGATATGATGCTGCTGCAGGGACAGGAGAGGGTTTCTCGGGGGGGGCTGGATGAGGTCTGGGTCCAATATGTAGGAGCAGCTGTGGCAGGCTGCAGGGAGCCCGTGGGCCCAGAGGTGCTGCAACATAGGACACTTTAAAAAAAGAAGGGGAAAAAAAAAAAAAAAAAAGATACAAGAGTAAAAAAATCCCTCCCCCCGCCTCTGGAGCTGCAGGCCCTCCCAGCGCTCTGCCCAAAGAGAAGTACCATCAATTGCAGGCTTCGAAACCGCTGGCTTTCCAATGCCACTTCACTCTACAATATGCAGAAGTCTAAACTCTTGAACCAAGTTCTTTCAGACGGGAATTTCCCCTCATCTGCTGTTAAAAAGAGTTACCAGTACAAATCCGAGACCAATAAAAACACAAGGGGGAAAATATATATTACTAAGGGCACTGGGGCTCTAAGCCTTGTCCTGGTCACTTGACTCTGTATTACTTGATGTGGGCAGTAGATCAAGTGAATATCCCAAGTCCAATGGAAACGACAGTACGTTTCCCCCTTGCAGTACAGACGGGAGTTTTCTTCTGGGAAAGGAATCGTCTCCAGACAGGCTAGCGGGCTCTTCCCTCTCCCGCCTGCTGTTCTTCCCCAGCTCGCAGAGATCAGCAGCCTTATAGGAAGAGGTTGTTCGACGTAATACTATGACTTTAAACCCAAGTTTCTCCCTCTCCCACAGCGACCTCAAAATAGCAAAAACTAACCCCACGACATCTATCTTCCCGTTTCACAGGTTCGCCCAGTCCCTGGAGGGACGTCAGAGAGGAGCGGAGGGGAATCTGGCCACAGCCCGTGGGGAAAGGGAAAGAGAAAGGAGTTGAGTTAAGTGTCTCCCGGTGCCATTTCTTCTGACCGTGTCAGTTTCAGGTTATCCCTTCTTGTGCCCAAGCTACCGCAAATTTACATCAGACCCGTCGGATCAGCCGCCTTCCTACACTCTGATCTCGTCGTCCTCCTCATCCGCGAAGGAGAACTCTCTGTCGTGCCGCTTGGGGGGGCCGGGCTGGGCGCCATCTGGGATCCCGTAGCTCTGTCTTTCCAGTGATGGGCGGCGCTCCTCCAGCCCCTGTGCCGTGCAGCTAGAAACCGAACGGCTGTCCCTGCTGACCTGGTTCCTGCTCTGGTCCTGGCAGGCTGGCGCCGTCACCAGGGCATCGGGCAGGGGCTTCCCTTCCTGGCTGAGCCGGTGGGCTGCAGGTACCCGGGTAGGGCCTCCATCCCTTCGGAGCTCCTCAGGTACCACGGAGCCGAAGTCTTCATCCTGCTCCCACTGGTCTTTGTCCATGATGCTCAGGACGTCCCCCAGCATGGAGGGCCCCAGGTCGATGTGGAAGGACATGATGGACTCGGCGTGTTTCATGCCATAGCTGCTCTTCGGCACCACGACAGGCAGATCTGTCAGGTCCCCAAAGTCACGCTCGTCCAGGCCGGGACTCTGGGAGCGGGCGGCTGCGCCGTTGGGACGTGGCTTTTCCTCCGGGGTGGCGGCCGCCTCCTCCGGTGCCTTCTTGACAGGGCTCGAGGAAAGGCTTTTGGGCAGCTTCCCGGCGCTTTTGTCCGCCTCCTTCTCGGTGAGCTGAGGCAGGGAGACGGCGTTCTTCACGAAGATGGCCGAGTCCCTCAGGGAGCCCAGCATGTCCCGCCGGTCGCCGCGCGTCACCGACTGCGACCTCTTGCTGCTGCGGAACTTGCGGGACAGCAGGCCGGGCTTGGAGGAGCCCAGCTCCTCAGGGGACTCCGGCTCGCCGGCCTTGCTGTTGAGGAAGGAGGTGTCCCCGAAGGCGTCCCCCGCTCTGCCCACGTGCATGGTGTGGCGGAAGTCGCCCAGCGGGGCGCTGATCATCTCAGCCGTCAGATCCGCCCGCGAGCGCCGCTTGGAGTGGGCCGAGTTGGAGACGAGCTGCTTCAGGATCGGCATTGTCCCGGCAAGGGGGGCCGGGCGGCGGGCACTTCCTCGGGGGCCGGGCTGGGCGGCAAGGTCTCGCTGTCCTCCCCAGCAGCACTCACCTACAGCACGGAGAGAAGAGAGGACGCGGGTCAGGCTGGGGGAGCCTCACCAGCACCATACAGTCAGCAGGGAGAGCCACCCCTTGGGCCACTCCCCACAGGAGCCATGGCTACCGTGTCCCGCTCCCTGCACCACAAAGCGCCGGCAGCTCTACAGAGTACTTCCCCCCACCCCCACAACCCAGAGCGGCGTCTCCCTTGTAGGGCCCGCCCCCCGGCCCCTTTTCCGGCCCAGCCCCCGGGGGCCGGGAAACGTGCATTGGCCGTTGGAATGCGCTGGCTCTGTCAGCGGCTCAGCTCAGCCCCTGCAACAGTGAATTCGAGAGTCTCTCCCCCGCCCCCTCCCTGCAAACAGGCCTCTCCCTACCTCCAGAATCTCCCCCCTGACCGATCCGGGGGGCCTGGCTCAGTCCAGACTGCAGGCCCCGCCACCAGGCCCCCTTCCTTCCCATCCCGCGCTCTTTAATAGTGGCCAGTGTTGGAGGACAGAGACTGAGCGGGTATGGGAGGGAGAATTGCACCCACTAACACAGTTAGCCGCAAGCAACTGATTCTGCAGACAGTGCTGGCTGGGTGAGGTGTCCGGGGCAGGTCAGCTGGACCACAGGAAGGGGAGGCTCAAGGGGACAATGTTATCACAGCAGCAGGCATGCTCTGGAGAGACTGTCCCTGCCCCACGGAGCAGGGGTGCCAGCAGAATGGGTTTTACCAGCCAGTTTTCCAGCCTGGCAGATTCCCCCGGTGTTGGAGCTGGCATCAGCTGCCGTTAGTCACTTTCCAGCTTGTTCTCGGCCCCTGCCCTGCAGTGTCACTTGGATACAGGGTTCGTCTCTATTTCCTGTGCTAAACGGCCATGTACTGATGTGGTCTGCTGAGAAGCCGCTACGCCACACCCCAGAGCAGTGAGTTCCCTGCCTCTGTTAGTTCACTGAGGGTGCTGGGATAGGGGTAAAATTTCCATCCCAATTATGCAGGGTGGGGTGAAAGACAGTCACGCTGCACCCCACGCAAGAGGGGCCACCCACAATACAGGAAAGTCACAGCTACCCGGAGCTAGAGGCAGTTAACATTCAGCAGCCTTGTGGGAACAATCTTCGCCCCGCACCGGAGAGGAACGTGAGCACCAGAGAAACGGAGGCCATGAACCCGAGGGGTTTTGAGGAAGTCAGAGCCCGGTGCACTCTGCAGAACTGGCCAGTCTGTAGGGACAGGACGGTTCACCCCACTGTGGCCCTGCGTCTCTTACCGAGGGCGGGTGGCAAGGTGGCGGCTTTGTTCGAAGCCACATGGAGAAAATGCTTTGGATTTTTCTCACGTAAAGCAAGCGGCGAGGAGCAGCCGCCGGGAGGAATTGGAAACAGACGGCAGGAAGCGCGCGAAGAGGGCTGGAAAATGCAGAGAGGCCCCACGAGCTCAGGGCTCCGCCAAGCAACTAGGAGAAAGGCAGTTGCCTTCAATCGGAGGGAAAGGGGCTCAGAGTTTCTGGGACCCAAGGAGAACTGGTAGGAAGGATCCCTCCAGCTCCACACGCTGCTGTCCTGGGGCTCGTCACACCAGGGCTGGAACCAACCACCACATTGAACAGGAATGATCCAGAACACGGTTCTTGGCCTTTTCCATCCCTGCTCCCCCAGCGAGCTGGGAGCTAGCGCAGAACCCCCCTTCCTGCTATACATGGAGGGGGCTCTGGCTGGGAAGGACAGACTGCTCAGGAACAGAGACTGACC
>NC_048311.1:31609788-31630828 GCF_013100865.1 Trachemys scripta elegans
AACAAGCAGCGGCCCAAGTTTGAGAACCACTGGTCTAACCAATTCCCCCCTCGCTGGGGTGTCCGATTTCCTTATCTATCACTAACATCTCCTTGGATTGAAAACCAAGCCTGCCTTTTTTGGTCCTTCTCCAGCCGGGAGGAGTTACAAGTAATGGAAAAACCGACTAGGCAGTTTCTAATCAGTTTCCCTGCCAGGTTCTCATGCCCTAGCTCATTGCTGCATGCAAGGAGAGGATTACACACTTGCCCACGCATCTTTTTCCTTTGCCTGATTTCATTTCTATTGGCCTTCGGTTTCACACAAGACATGGAACCCCCCCCAGGCCAGTTCCCCAGCTGGTGTACGTCAATGACAATCCGCTGATTTAGGCCAGCTGCGGACCCAGCCCTAACAGCTAAACATGGGGGCAAGTTTGCTTCCTTAGCGTTCCTAAGAGACTTTGAAAGCCTTGGCTAAAGGCAGCAGGAGACTCAAGTGTTACCGACCTTACTGAGTAGCTTTGCCCTCCTCCAGAAGCCTCCACACTGCTAGGGGCCCAGAACAAGCCACGGCCTTCCTCCTCCTAGCTAGCAGGAAAGGGGCGAATTCGTAGTGCCTTCTCTCTCCCCTGGCAAGCTTCACTCTCGAGGCAGTTGGGGAAGATGGGGCGGGAGAGGGGATGTTTTCACAGAGCGGGAGGCTGCAGGGAGCTCTACTGCAGACTTCCAGAGCTCTCTGGCTGCAGCAGGGGTGCTGGGCTTGCCTAGGCGCGGGAGAGAGCCCCTTCTCTGCTGCTTATTCAGCGAGGAAGGAGACCAGATCCCGTGACATTCCCGCTGCTGCTTTGACAAAAGCAGAAAACCAGCCCGGAGAACCTTAACAGCCGCCTCCTAATAATCTGCTGAGAAAGCGCAAGCGTAACCCGAGACAAAGGTAAAGAGGCAGCCAGCAGCCTGCGTCCAGGGGCAGGCGGTGCCAACTGCCCTCCCAGAGCACAGCCTCGCTCCTACTGCCAAAACCCATTTCAGAGGGTGGGTGGCGTAGCAAGGGGAGGTCAGGGGGGAGCAGAGACCAGTCAATTACCCCCCTTTTCCTCCCCCAACTCAGGCCTGCTAAATTTGCTCTCTAGGTCAGGGGTTCTCAACCTTTTTCTTTCTGCCTCCCCACCCCCCAACTTGCTATACAAACTCCACGGCCCAGCTGCGCCACAACACCTGTTTTACTGCAGATAAAAGCCAGGGCTGGTGTTAGGGGGTAGCAAGCAGAGCATTGGCCCAGGGCCCCACGCCACAGCGGGCCCCACGCCACAGCGGGCCCCATGAAGCTAAACTGCTCAGGCTTCGGATTCAGCCCAGGGTGGTGGGGCTGAGGGCCAAGGGGCTTTGGCTTTCTGCCCTGGGCCTCAGTGAGTCTAATGAGGATCCCTGCTTGGTGGACTCCCTGAAACCTGATCAAAGCCCCCCAGGGGGGCCTCAGACCCGTGGTTGAGAACTGCTGCTCTAGGTGGTTTAGGGACTTGGACTGCAAGCTCCTCAGGGCAGGAACCATCTGTTCGTTACGAATCCATTCTCCATCACCCGCACCTTGTGGCCTTTCACACCCGGGCAGCACTTCACACCGGTGCCAGCAGCTCCACGAGGTGTTGGGTGAGCAACAGTTCAGCCCACACATCTGTACAGCGCCTGGCACAATTGGGCACAGAGTCTGCAGCAGAGCAAGGATTGGAACCCAGGAGCTCCGAAATCCCAACCCCTGATCTGTGCCCTGCTCTCAGTTCCGTCCCATGGAGCTGCACAGAGGGCAGGCTGTCACACGGCGGCAGGCAGGAGTGACAAGCCGGAAGTCAATAGCAATCAAGGGCCTTGACTCGGGGCTTTCCTGACGCATTAACTTACGCTGGCTGTGCCTCGCCCCGTCACCAGGACGCGCGCTCTTTTGCCATCCCTCACAAGACTGGCTGGCGTGAAACTAGAGCCGCCGGCTCTGTTGCGGGTTTTGGTTCACGAGGCAGCGCCCTGAAGCTAGGAGATCGCAGGAGGTTCCACCCCACCCCCCTTCCTCCGTCAGACTCACTGGAGCATGGGCTGGGCTGGGCTGCACAGCGAGAGCTCCACCTGAAACCTGGCGGAGGGAAAGCGAGATGATCAGCCCTGTACTATCCAACAAGAATCTCTGCCCCTTTACAGTGCCTGTCTGCACACCTGAGCTCAACACCCAAACAAAGACCCACCTCCGGCCCACAGAGCTACCAACACAGAATAGCTGCAGGTGGAGAGTCGCATAATCATCATCTTCCCTCACTGCAGACAGAAGCTGCAATCCTTGTCTACCCTTTGCCAAGCAGGCCCCAGCCCTGAAGATAGAGGCCCATCCTCCAGCCATCAGTGCAAAGACATGGGCAAAGCCCAAAGACACCCAGGCAGAAGGGTGAAAGGAGACAGTTTTGCACCCTCCTTGGAGGTGCCAGTGTTGGTGGCAGGGCAGAAACATCTGTAGGACTGACAGACTAGACTTTCAAACAGCTGATATGCTGTTAATTTATCAGAAGCATCTGCAGCACCTATTGCAAAGCAGGTGGAAAATATCAGGCGGAGAAAATTAGATCCCTATCCAGAGTGTTTGACCCAGAGGGAGACAGGGATCTTGGCTCTTGCCAGCATAATCTTCCACACACAGACAATTAACCTGTGGAACTCACTGCCACAAGATATCACCAACCTGAAGTGCTTAGCAGGATTTCCAAAAGGACTGGGCAGTTCTAGGGATGACAAGGATATCCAGAGTTCCATTAAGTACTAACAAAGACAACAGGAGTTTGGGAAAGGCTATAAACTCTCATGCTTCAGGGCATGAGCCAACCTCTAATTAGTGCAGGGAGAGGGTCAGGAGGAAACATTCCCTGGGGCAAGGTTATCCCTTAACTGTCTCAAGTTCCTCTGAAATAGCAGATACTGGCCAGTGTCTTTCACAAAATACTGGACTAGACAGACCGCTGCTCTGCTCCAGTCTTGCCATTCCTGCGTCCCCATATTGTGGCTGTGGGAGGGTGAGGAGCGAGCAGCCAGATTTCTCACAGCCCATTCAAGACCATGGTAAGCTAAGACAATTTCTGTGTTGGGAGACTGAAGGCAGTTCAGGGATATCTCACCAGGGAACTGGTTAACCAACTCACCCACCCCAGAACAAACGCACAGAACAATGGGACCCAGATTGCAGCAATCAGCAGAAATCACTCACATCAGCTGAAGCCCTTTTAAATGACTCCCACCCTGAATACAATAACCTGCTGTGTCATGCGGCCTATAGTCAGGAGGGTCAGTAGAGGATTCACCTGAGTTACAGAACCGCCCCGCTTCAGCCAGTTCACAGAGGGCATCTTTCCCTCTGCGTCAGCAGTGGGCATGCAGCTCGCTGGTACTGCCTACCAGCAGGTCATCGCTCCCCTTCACAGACATCGGCTGTGGCCAAGAGGAGGCAAACCCCAGTTCTGCTCCCAAGCAGAATCCAGCTTGGACTCCATCAAGACCCGGACTGGTTTGCCAATCGCTCGCCACATAAAGCATGGCCCGGGCACTGCTCGCTGAGCGCCATCTCAGGGCGAGGGCTCTGCTGGGGGCAGGTCAGGCTCCGTGCCAGCCTCTGACACGAAGGCACCTTCCGACTGGGGGCCAAGAGGGAGGCACTGAATCGTTTTCTCTCTGGACCTCACCTGGAGTCAAACCACAGTGCTAGCGAGAACCAAGCTCTAGCACTGCCTGCAGCATGGCCTAGTGGATTGGGCACTAGACTGGGACTCAGGAGACCTGGGTTCAGGTCCCAGCTCCACCCCTCCTTCGCTGGCAGACCTTGGGCAGGTCCCAGCCCTCCCCCTGCCTCAGTTTCCCTATCTGTAAAACAGGGAGAACATGGGCTTGGAGATTTATGGATGAAGAGGACTATCAAAGAACTGCTACATCCGGGGCAGATGTCTAACTCAGGCCGGGGCTAAGCTGCCGTTTAGTCCCATCTCTCATGCTGCTGGACTGAGCTGAGGCGCGCAGAGCAGATACTGCCCCAGAGCTCTCCGTCGGTTGGCAGAGCGCCAGGTTCAGAGCCCTCCCCAGGGAAGTCCGTGCACTCACTATGTCCCCCGGAGAGACATGGAGCCATTAAGCCAGAGACGAGCCCGAGCCTGGAAGCTCCACTCCAGGCCCTTGAACTCCGCTCAGACTGAAGTCTTCATCAAAGCCGTGGCACAGCTCTAATACAGACAATAGGCTGCAGAGACCTTCAACTAGCCCCCTTCTCGCCCTACAGGGCAGGGATGTTGCCAGACACAACCCAACATCAGCAGTTCCAAGCATTCCTGGAAGGGGCCAAAACATCACAGGGTGCAAGGTATCTCTCAGGTGCCTTTAACCAACAACTGTAGCCAATTCTCAGTTATTCACAATGGATCCTGCAGAGATGTTCCCCAGAATCCCTTGCACTGGTCCCCACCTCCTTCCCCTGGCAAGGGGCAACTGCTCAGTGCTCCCAGCACCCCAGCTGGCAAGCAAGCCGAGCTGTGAGCTCCCTGTCTAGCTTGAGACAGGCTAACCCCCATGCACGGGGGCAGAGGTCAAAGCCTTCTTCCTGCAGCAGGAGAAAGCCGAGAGGGCAGGTGGGGTGGAGAGGGGGCTTGGTTCCCTGGCCCCCTATTTAGTCAGTCACACCCACACGGAGCACATTTAAACACATCAGACATTTTTGGAGGATAGGTCCATCAATGGTTATTAGCCACAATGGGCAGGGACACCACCCCCTGCTCTGGGTGTCCCTAGCTGGGAAGGGGCGACAGGGGATGGATCACTCGATGATTCCCTGTTCTGTTCATTCCCTCTGGGGCACCTGACACTGGCCGCCGTTGGAAGACAGGACACTGGGTTAGATGGGCCATTGGTCTGACCCACGATAGCCACCCTTACGGTCTTACCCCCCTGCACAGCTGTAAGAGATGGTACTCCTGGCGCAGCAGTGGCAAAATCAAGCCCAGGCTAGGAGCAAGCTGGTAACCCACCTCCCTCTGCCAGCTGCTGGGTCCCACCAATTAAGAGCGGCTGTGGGCCCCATGGCGACAGAGGCCTGAGTGGTAGCTAGCCAGCCCAGGCACGGACACAGCAAAGGCCGTGTTCTCCCAGCATCTATTTGGAACCCTTCTGGCATCCCACGAGTGGCCAGCTAAATAATTCATGGTGGCTGGGGGCTGCCCCAGCTGACGGGCCCCAGAGCAGTTAAAGAAACGGGCTGCTCACAACGGTGCGGCCAAGCCAGGCTAAGAGGTGAAGGCCAGAGGCCCAGCACTGCAAAGTTCAGATGAATTCTCAGGTGTGTTTGCCGCTCAAGGCAAAACCTGGCTACACCACAACCAGCCATACAGCTCGCCCCAGCCACACAAGGCGGGGTTAGCCTGTTGGCTAAAATTACACCTGTTTAGCCTAGTGCCAACAGGCCCTGGGAGTTAGCCGGAGTCTGAGGTTACCGTCGCACAGCTCGATGCCCCAGCCCCAGCGGTTTGTTTTGCAAGAGCCCTGGAGAACTCAGAGCCACTCCCGAGTTGGCAACAAAGTTAGCCAGAGTCACTGAGTCGGGGAAACCAACCGCTCTCGCTGCCCACCTCCCCAAGTCAGCCCGAATCCCCAGCCAGAGCCTCTCTCCTCCACAGCTCAGCAGGGCTGCTGGAAGAGGTAACCCTAGCAGGGCCTTTGTATGCCTGGGCCTGCAGCCCTTTGTTCCATCGCATTTCACTCCGCCAGCCAGCTGGGCAAGTCACCCAGGGCACCTAGCAAGGAGCAGCCCCTTCCCACGGGCACCTCGCTCGGGGCACTGGGGGGGGGGGGGGCTCCACGCTGGCCATTGTTTAGAGGGGGATAAGATGAGAAGAGGAATCAAGACTGGGCACAAGGCTGGGCACAGCCTGCAAGGGGCCCCTGGCACCTTTCTCTCCTCCTAGCCCAGGAAATCCCTTCCTGCCGCCCGTCTCTGCCACAGCCCCGCCTGGGCATCCCGGGGCAAGGGGGCCGAGGGCGCACAAAGACCTACTCGGGCCCGGTCTGCGCGCATCTCGGTGCCTGCCCCCCCCCGAAAACCCCCGGCCCCCCTCCCCCCCAACCCCCCCCCCCCCCCCGCCCCCAAGCGCAGCGCTTGGGTCTCATCCACCGCCTGCCCGAGGGCTGGTTTTACCGGGCCGCCCCCCCATCAAGGCACCTCCTTTTCTCCCGGCGGAGGCGCCCCCAGCAGCCCCCTCCTCTGCGCGAGCTTCTCAGGGCGCAAAGTTCTGCCGCGCTGCGCACCCCTCTGCCAGCGCACGCACAGCCGGGGCGCGCAACTCCCGGGCCACCGCCCGCGCCTCGCTCGCCTGCACTTTGCTCCTGCCCGGCGCGCGAGCCAGCACCACCGCAGTAAATCTCCCGGCCAGTCCCCACCCCTCCCGGCGTTAAAGAGACAGGGCGAGCCAGACAAAAGAGCCCCGCTCTGGAAATTACCTGGAGCAACCCCCCCCCCCCCCCCCGCGCCCCCGGCTCCCCCCCCCCGCCGGCCACGGCCAAAACCCGGCCGGGGGGGGCCCCTCGCCCCCGGGGGGGGGGGGGGCGTGCATCCTTTGCCGATGCGTTACAAGAGCCCCCGCCGTTTGCAATCGCTGCTCTGTGCAGGCTCTGGGAAGCACATTCCGGGCAAGGGCCAGCGGCTGCTAGTTTGTTAGCATTGACTTTGGAGGGGGGGCGGGGCTGGATCAATGTCTCTTTCATTACAAGGGGGGGGGGACTCCGGACGGGTTCCCGAGGAGAACCAGCTTGGACCACCTCCCAGCCCCCCCCCCCCCCCCCCCCCCCCCCCCCCCCCCCCCCAAAATCTCATTTCCCTTGAAGCCGCTGAGCAAAGAGCAGCGATGGGGGGAAATCCCATGGCACGAACCCCTCTGCAGCCAGTCCCCGCAGTGCAAACTGGCTCCACTCCCATTGTGTCCCTACAACCCCCTTCCCGCCCCCCAAGCCTGGGAACCCCTCTGCCCCGCCGGGGCTGTGCAGGGTGGGTACCTACCTAGTCACAAGCCCCTGCCCGTCTCCCAGGCAGGCTTTGTTCCCTCAGTGCTCCGCGCTCCCCTCCCGTCTCTCCAGCCCATGTCAGTTTCCAAGCTTGTTTCGGCTCCGGATTGAAACGGATCGTCCCGGCGCTCCCCACTCCTTCGGGGATGATGTCATGGCTCGGCCAGGGCCAATGGGGCTCGGCGGCGTCACAGGGGCAGCCCCAGGCTCCTCCATTCAAACCGTGCATGGCTCCGACTCTCGGGTCCATGTGGCAGGCAGGGAGGGGAGCAAGAGGCCAGCTCATTTGGGAGAGCCGGGTTGCCCAATGCTGGATTGCCCCGAGTCATGTTCACACGGCTCTGCATCAGGAGGGAGGGGAGAGCCGGGCAGACGGGGTCACACATGCCAGTTAGTCAGTGCTTTCCCAGCAGCAGGGTGAGGTAAAACTGTCTGACATCCTGGAGAACAAAGAGACACTGTTACCAACGCGAAGAAAACAAGGAGTCCGGTGGCACCTTAAAGCTTATGCCCAAATAAATTGGTTCGTCTTTAAGGTGCCACCGGACTCCTTGTTTTTGTGGATATGGACTAACACGGCTACCCCGATACTTGTTACTAACGTGGTGGTTCTCAAGCAGGGGGCTGTCTGCGGTCCCCCGGGGAGCCGTGAGCGGGTTTCATGGGGTCCGCCAAGCAGGGCTGGTATTAGACTCGCTAGGGCCCAGGCCAGAAAGCCGAAGACCCGCCATGCGGGACAACAGCCCGGTCCCCGAGCCTCACCTCCCGGGGCTGAAGCCAAAGCCTGGGCAACTTAGCTTCACGGTGTGCCCCCTGCGGTGTGGGCCCCTGGGCCATTGTCCTGCTCGCTACCCGTAACGCCGGCCCTGGCTTTTATCTGCAGAAAAACAGGGGTTGTGGCATAGTTGGACAGAGGGGTTTTTATAGCATGTTGTGGGGGGGCTCGGAAAGAAAAAGGTTGAGAACCCCCAGCCTAATGTGTTTCTATTAACCCCATGGCTGTCTCGGGGCTGGCAGTGAGTGTCTTTGGCTATGAAGTAGAGTTTGTGAGTGTACACACACACACACACTCTCTCTCTCTCCTGTCATATATGTCTCTATTTTTATTGCCCCAATGTTCATGGCCTTGTGGCTCCAGCGCAGCACCGGGAGGCAGGACACCTGGGTTCTTCTATGCTAGACTGCAACAGATTTGCTGTGTGACTGCAGGCATATCCCTTCCCCTCTCTGTGCTGGGGGGCCGGGGGGGGGGGGATCCAGTATTGTCAGGCTCACCAAAAATCACAAGATTGGCTTTAAAATCATGAGATTATGTAAAAAAATAGACGTGAGGTTCTTTTTTTATTGGCCTTCTTCTTTTTGAGCGTTTCGGGTGCACTGGGGTCACATTTGGAAGCTTTCTCCACAGCCACAAGTGCTAGAAACTTACTTTTCCTTTAGGAATAAAGGTTGAAATCATCCCATATCCACTTGACTCCAGGAGCTGGGGCTTCAAGGAAACAATAATTATCATGAGGCTCATGACATTACAGCTGGGAGCAAGCCCCCCCAACCTGGGTGACAGAAACTTGCTGGTTCTGCTGGAGCTAGCGCTGTGAAAACAGAGGCATGGGTTGCAGCCCGAGGACTGACCCAGGGGTCGGACGAGTTTGTACTCGTCCGGCTGCAACGTTCACATCACTGTGCTTGAGCTAGCCCGTCTGTCTGCCTCTGCTGGGAAGCAGGCTGCCAGTTGTGCTGTAGAAACCCCTTAAGTTTCTCGGTCTGTAAAATGGGCCTAAAGATATTCCTTGCGCTCTTCACTGCGGGGTGTTGTGAGCTGTTATTCACTCACCAGGCACGTGGGGAACTTCAAGTGGAAGGAGCTATGAAAAAACACTGTCATTGCAAAGCTGCGTGTGACTGGGGAAGTTCTGAGTTATTGCTAACAAAACACAGGGAGAGAAAACGTCATGTTTCAGGGTTTTAGCAAAGCTCTTAAGGATGAGGATGAGACCTTCATGGGGGGCAGATGATTGCACATCTGCCTGCTGTGGGGTTTCCTGCCCTTCCTCTGAAGTCTCTGGTGGCAGCGACTGAGATGGGTGGCCCACGGGTCTGCTCCAGTCTGGCAGGTCCTTTGTTTTTAAGTGCCCATGCATGCAAATGCAGCAAAAGCTGATTTGCACCCAGCAGGAGCTCACGTGTAGCCTTGGATGCTGACTGTAGTGCTGTAGTGTAGACGCTGTGCCAATGTAGTGCTGTCGTGCAGACGCTCTGCTGCTGTAGTGTAGACGCTGTGCCAATGTAGTGCTGTAGTGTAGACGCTGTGCTGCTGTAGTGTAGACGCTGTGCCGATGTAGTGCTGTAGTGTAGACGCTGTGCTGCTGTAGTGTAGATGCTGTAGTTCCGTAGTGTAGACACTGTGCCGATGTAGTGCTGTAGTGTAGACGCTGTGCTGCTGTAGTGTAGATGCTGTAGTGCCGTAGTGTAGACGCTGTGCCGATGTAGTGCTGTAGTGCAGAGGCTGTGTTGCTGTAGTGTAGATGCTGTAGTGCCGTAGTGTAGACACTGTGCTGCTGTAGTGCTGCAATGTAGACACTTTCTACATAGGTGGAAAGGGTTTTTTCTGTTGCTATAGTTAACCCACCTCTCTGCAAGGCAGTAGCTAGGTGGACGGAAGAATCCTTCCACCAACCGAGTTGAATCTACACCGGGGGTTAGGTCGATTTAACTGTAGTGCTCACGGCCCGAGCAGCATAGCTAGTTCGATGTAACTTTTAAGTGTAGCCCAGGTCTGGGCACAGAGAAGTTAAGTGGCTTGCCTGTGGGCATACAGCAAGTCAGTGGCAGGGATTAGAATGCGCTCAGACCTGTGTTCTGTCCTCTAACTCAGTTGCCTCTCAGACGTTAGCATTCTCCTCTGAGACTGCAAAAGGAATTCTTCCATTTTCACCAGGATGGCAGCCACTGGAGGGTTGCAAAAGCAAACTCAGTTTAATGTTTCATCTGCTAGATCCGTTTATTACTGATGGTAGCTCCTCTGCCTCTGGGGAACTAGCTCATTATGACTGAGCCATACCGTTTCTCACACGGGCACGGGAACAAAGCATGGCACAAACGGTGCACGGCTGGGCTTTGCAGCCAAGGAATGCATCAGACCTCAGGGACCGAAGGATACACCCCTGCCTTGAGGCCGTCCTTGGCTGTGTGCTGCGTGTAGTGAGTGCCTACGGTGAAAGGTCCAGGGTTCTCAAAGCACTTTGCAAAGGAGGGATATACACTATTATCCCCATTTTACAGCTGAGGAGACCGAGGCAGAGGAAAGCTGAAGTGACTTTCCCACGGGCAAAGGCTGAGCCAATGGCAGAGCTAGGACTGGACTCCACCTTGGCTAAATGCTAGCCTGGGGCTCTACCCACTGCCCCACGCTGGTTCCTTAGTCATTGGCTGATAAATAACCGTTTGGATACACAGTGCTAACTACATTTAACTCTACTCCCCCAGCCCAAAGCTGCTGCATCGCGGGGCGCTGGCAGGAGAGCGTGTTCGCATGACACAGCCCAGTCAGGAGGAATTAGAATCAATCGCCCGAGCGGGGCTGGTGGGGAGACGGCTGACGTTAGGCTGCAGCCGGAGGGGCAGCTGGACTTTGCAGGAGTGCGACGCGCAGGCACCCAGTGACCTCGAAAAACTGCCAGTCAGCGCCGGGCGCTCCCAACCCGCCCCAGCTCTGCTTTGGCTCCAGGCTGCACAGAGCCTCCTGGACCCAGCCTGCGGGAACAGCAGCGAGGTTTGTCTGCGGGCACTGGTGTTTCAAGGCTCGGGAGCAGGGGTGTGGGCGGGGCGAGCTGAATCAATAACACCCCCCCCCCCCCGAGCCCGTTGCTGGGTTTCTGTCACGGCTTCTCAGAACACTCTTAAAAGAAGTGGCAAGAAACCAATTAAACAGCGCTGCTCACAAGGCCAAAGAGAATGTGCCAGCCCATGGCAAGAGCCGCTGCCCCCCCATTCCTCCAAGAACTGTAATTGAGCGGGCAAGACAATGGCATGCCAGGCTTGTCTCACTAGATGGTCGTCAGGGGCACCGGAGACCCTTTCAGAACAGCACAGCCGGAGAGAGGCAGCTTCCCATCAAGCCCACATGGGAAAACCAGAACGAACCCGGTTTGGTTTACATATGAGCATAGGCATGGCCAGACTGGATCAGCCCCTAGCTCGGCAGTCTGGCTCGCCACCAGGGACCAGATGCTCCAGGGGAAGGTTCAAGGAACCCTGCAGGAGGCAGCTGTGGGATAATCTGGCTCCCCCTGAAGGTCTCAGCCTGCTCCCTAATGGAGATGGGTTTAAACCCTGGAACATGAGGGGTTTTAAATCTCCCTTCTAACACGCTTTTGTTCACATGCACTATTACAACTCTGGCGGTCCTTGTTATCCACATGAATGTCCAATCTGTCTTTGAAGCTTGGTAAATTTTTGGCCTCAATGACATCCTGTGGCAGAGAGTTCCACAGGCTAACCACACGCTGGGCCAAAAGCAGTTCCTGTGCCTAGTTTTGAATTTGCCACCTTTTGAGTTCATTGCTTGTCCCTGCTCTCTTCTCCGCCTGGGTGGGCTTTTCTTGTTTAGTCTTTGAAATGGGGGAGTGAATTCCATGGTGGTGGTGACGGACGAGTGATGCTGGTCTCAGAGCTTTGTTGGGGCACCTCCCGCTCACCACACCCGAGGCAAAATATCCAAGCTCCAGGGAATGATGTACAGACTCAGCCGTATAGGTAACTATCAACGGCCCTTCAGATATTACCACGTGACTAATTAAAAGCTGTTCAAGGATTGAGGGGAAATCAATGGATTTAATCCTGCTGGCTGGGACGGCGGTTTAGAGGATGTCCCTTTGTTGTGGGTGAGTGCTTGTGTGCACTGGAGTGAGTGCACATGTTGGATTCACAGATCCCTCACCCATCCCTGCCTTCACCGGTAGCATGAAGCAACGGGTCTGACTGTGATGCCAGGATGCAAACTCAGCCGCCGAAATTCCATACAGAGCCATGTGCCTGCCGAGACGCAGAGCTGGCTCCAATCTCTGCTCGGGGGGGATGAGTGTGGGTGGGCAGGGGGCTGAAAGCTACAGTCCAGTGTTGTGTGAGGACCGGGCTCCTTCAGGGACGCAGCCTAGCGGGGAGCTGACTAAGTAGCCCATGAGCATCGGAGGGCAAGGCATAGAGGGCCGTGCAGCTGTGGGCTTTACCCCGGTCCCACTGCATGGTCTCTCTGCGAACTGCAGGCTTGGTGCATGGCCGGGCAGCTCCAGCCAGCCGGGGTGGCATTCTGACAGGGGGCACGAGCCGGGCCTGCTTGAACCCCTGGGGAAAACCTTGGGGCTAATCCCCCAGGGGTGTAAATGGCGCGGGTCATGCAGAAAATGGGCAGGGATGGTGCAAACCAAGTCTGATTTACACATGGACGGCCCCTCCCACCCCACACATCTTCCCTGAGTGTCACCCACTGGGTTCGATTCCAAGCTCACCGGGTTCACTTTAGGCCTTCAAGTGGCTGTGACCATCCCCCTGAGAGTCTCCCCGACCCCCAGTGCTGGAGGTTCCCCAGGCACTAGGGCCCTGCTTCTCCCTCGGGGACAGACTGGGGCCATGTCGGGTGTGGCCAGACTGCACTGCCCTATGGCTCGTCTCTGATCCCCAGGGGATCTTGGGCAGCGGAGGCTGGGCATACGTTAGAGCAGCCCTGAAACTGCTCTAAGTTACAGCAGGGTGGGGCTCTGTCCCCGAGCCCCCCCTGTCCACATCCTCCAGGGGAGGACAAGCCTCACTGAAAATCCCCGCCCTTGTCATACCCTGACCTGTTCAGCTTGCCACGCTACATTCACCCCCCCCCCAGCGCCGGGCAGGAATTGCACTGTCTGCCTCGCACAAAAGCAAAACTAGTGCAAGTGATTCTGCTGGCAGGCCAGGAAAGTGCAAAGGGCGCTGACCTGTAAGTCTCGCCCACACAGGTGTGACTGCAGGCTGTGGTCTCAGGGACCTGTTTGCTTTGGCCAGCCTGGAGAAAAGCAGATTAGGATCCTTGGTGTTGAAGGGGCCGATCCGGGTACCCAGGGGAGCCCTCCCCCCCTTACTATTGTATTCGCGGCACAAGGCTCTGGGCCTTTGACGTAGTCACTTACACCAAAGCCAAGTTCTGCTCTTGGAAACTTGCTAATGTCACCAAAAATTCACAGCAGCGGGAGCCGCCGCAGGGCCCAATCCCTGGGTCGCGCCTGTCACGGCTGGGGCTCCAACACAGGGCCAGCGCTTGTGCAGCTGGAGGGAGCCATCAGAGGATCAAGCCGGATTCCTTCTGACATGATGCGACGTGACGTGGTCGGTGGCGCAGGGCGGGAGGCTCGAAGGAACAGGCATCCTTGTTAGAGCTGATACTGTAGGGCAACACCAGGCAGGAGATAACCTCGCTGCTCCTTAGCCGGCGCAGGAGACCTTGGCTTCACGTCCCTCCTGTGAAGGACGGCGTCACTAGACAGAGCTGGTGCTGGGTAGTGCCAGCTCAAGGTCTGGGGTGGGTCCCTTTGCCCAGGGACCAGACTGGGGCCAGGGGCCAGACTGAATCAGGGCAGCCCCGGGACAAGTGAGGCGCAAGATGACTCCGCCCTGGGTTCTGCACCAGGGCAGGGCTGCATCGCATCGAATTTAAAGCATCCCTGGGAATCTCAAAGCCTTTTATCAACTGCCTCGTGGCAGAGCCGTAACCACTGGCGTCCTGGCCTGTGGGCAGAACCCAGTCCGCCACTGGCGTCAGTGGGATGGGGGTTTGGCTGCCAGTCCGGAAGGAAGGCCGGGGTTGAGATTTGCATACACGGGGCATCGGCTCTACCTACCACATGCCCTCCTTTGCATACCTACGATACGCCCAGCCAGAACACTACAGGGCAAGTGGCTGTTTGGTGTCTCCTGTGCAGGTGCCAAGCAGGCACAGATCCAGCTTCCACTCCCGCCTAGTCGACAAGACAGGGCGCATGGCCTGGGAAATAGCCCCTCGGCGAGCCTGGAGGCATCAAGCCACTTTTGACCCGCAGTGAGCACAACTCAGCCAGAGCAGAGGACCCTGCTGCCTGGGATCTGGGTGACTGGTTCACAAGCCCCCGAGTGCTGCGAGAAGGGGAGCCCCGGCCTTTTCCTTAGTGGTGCGAGCCCTGACCTCTTGGCATCCAGATAAGGTAGCAGCAGGGGACCGGGGCTCTAGTCTGCCAGGACCGCTCCCTTCCCCAGAGCTCTGCCTGCGGAATTGCTCACCTTCCCCTCTTCTCTGGTTTGCAAACTGCTGATAAGCGACTGTGTTTTGCCCTTGGGAGAAGCTCAAGTCATAACAGTGCAAAACTCCGGAGGCCCCACGCTGATCCAAGGAGACAGCTCGCTCTCCCGTTACTCCCTTGTACGCACGGGCTGAGTGTGTCTGCAAAGCCCAGTGCCTGGCAGCCAATGCCAAGGCAAGTAGGGTGACCAGACAGCAAGTGTGAAAAATCGGGACGGGGTAATAGGAGCCTATATAAAAGACCCAAAAATTGGGACTGTCCCTATAAAATCAGGACATCCGGTCCCCGTAAAGGCAAGTGACAGTCTAAGACCCGTGCTGGTGCATTCCTGGTGGCTGTGTGGGGGTTGTATGGGGGGGAGTCGTATAAATCTTGCTCCCCCGTCAAGCCGCCTCCCTGTTTCTCAGCAGCCCCGGGCGCAGCGTGCACTGTTTGTACGGGCATGGGGGGGTGTCTTGTCTCAGGCAGCATCAGACACGGGGCACTAGTAATCAGCCCATCACCTGATGGGGAAGAGGGGTCAAAATGAACCCTGCCATCGCCAGTTGCAATATTTTAAATAAAAAGATGAAGCTTCCCGGTGGTGGGGTTGGACGGACACTGAAGCCAATGCTGACGGTGAGCCGGGGGTCACAACGCTTTTGGGCAGAAATCCTCTCCGTATCCGGCTGAGCAGCGATGGCACCATCGCAGAGAGCGGTACCTCCCAGGGGAGCGGCACTCACAAGGTCTTATGCTCCAGCCAGTGAGACAGTTGTGCGTGTGTGGGTGTGTGCAGATACACTATAAACACCATCTGGACCAACAGGGGCTTTCGGTCAGGTTTTCCCCTCGCCCTGTACTTTCCCAGACGTTGTCAGCACCAGCAAAGAGCGAATCCCACCACAGAGCCACTCCTGCTAGCGGCAATGAGCTGCCTCCGGCATTCGGGCTGGGCACCGCTCCCAGATACAGCTGCTCTGCTCCAAGCTCTCCCGCCAGAGCAGTTGGGCTCGGGGTCTCTGTGCCGCTCATTCGGGTGCAGTGCAGCCCAGGGCAGAGGGCCAGCCCAAGGCGTTAAGCAGCGCATAGGCCTTGGGCCAGCTCTCTGCACGGGCTGGATGTCACCCGGGTAGCAGAAGCAGTTTAGCGGCCATGGGCCGGTGCCTGTCGAGTGACTGCGCTTGCAGCCGGGCTCTGGCTGTATGTGCAGTGCAGAGACATCAAAGCAGCAAGGCCTCCCTGGAGAATCGGGCTTTACCCAGAGCTGGAAAGCAGCCCCCGGGGCCCCTGGAAAGGGCCCGGGGGAAGTTCATTCACCAAGCGACCCAGGCTGGGATGTAGCGATGAACGAGGGCAGCTCCAGATGTGTTGCCATGGAAACGGCAGATGCTCAGTGCAGTGGCCACAAGGCTGGTGCTCGGAGGGGGAGGGGGAGGCCTGGGATTTGTCTCACGCTGGACTTGGCATTGCATTTCGCCCGCCGTTCCGTCCCCTCCCCCCCGAGCGCCTTGCAGGAGGGTTTAATCCAGGGACGGGGCCAGCCTGGATGCACAATCGCCCAGGCCTGGGACTGGCCTTTGAAAGCAGGGGCTGGAAGGAAGGAGACGTGTGGCCCCCCGAATCTCAGTCCAGCTGCAAACGCATCCTGCCGGACAGCCAATAAAGGGGGCCTTTGCCGAGGCAGCTTCGGCAGCCGGTTCCAGGCCTCCATCCTCAGGCAGAGTCCCCAATGTCCTTCTGGGCTCCCTTTAGGCTTGTACTTTTCCAGTCAAACTTGGTCATGACGCGCAACGGCTCAGCCCACACCTGAGTTAAAGCCCCTTTCCCCCCTTCACACACCACCGGCTAGTGGCAGTGGGGAAACGCAGCGGTGGGGGGCTCCAGTTGTTTGCTTTGCTGCCCCATAAGCACCACCACCTTCCAAGGAGGCCAGCAGGCTCTGGGTGGGGGTGCCGCTCGCCGGTCTGTAGCCCATGGGGGCTAGGGATGGGTGGGTCGGCAGGGATCTCTCAGGGGCCAGGCTGGGGCTTCACGCCAGCACGAGCAGGAGCCAAGGGGCAGGACGAGACACAAGCTGGGATCTTCTCTGCTTGGACTGAAGTGTAGGCTCTCAGCACAGTTTCCAGCGGATGGGAAACAAGAGGAAAGGCAGCGGAAATCGAAATCCCAGCTCTTTCCCAGCGCTTCCAGCGCGCGGCTCAGCAGCCGATTTGAAGCTCCCAGGAGGCAAACCCAAAATGCAAATAAATACTTACCACCTGCCAGGCCGCAGGGCCCTTTACGATGATCTGGGCTGACCTCCTGCGTGACAGGCCACAGACCCTCCGCCAAGAACCTCTGCCTCGAGCCTGTCCCTCCCGTTCGGGCTACAGCCAGGCTTGAGTTAAAGCCATCAAATGACGAAGGCTCCACCCCTTCCTTGGGTGAGATGTTCCCAGATGACTTTCTAAGGCAGGTTTTCCGCACCAGGCGTCATTTCTGTAGCACTTTGCTGACTCCTAGGGAGGTGGTGGAATCTCTTTCCTTAGAGGTTTTTAAGGCCAGGCTTGACAAAGCCCTGACTGGGATGATTTAGTTGGGAATTGGTCCTGCTTTGAGCAGGGGGTTGGACTAGATGACCTCCTGAGGTCCCTCCCAACCCTGATCTTCTATGATTCTATGAATCTTTGCCAGTTTTTCACCCACCTTCCTGGCAGTGCAGACCCCAGGGCTGGACAGAGTATCCTCGAAATGGGCTCACTAATGTCATATCCCCGCTCTACTGCTCGCCACTTCCCCTCCGTATGGCCTCCTCACGCCAGGAGCTCATGTGCAGTTACTTGTGACCAGAACCCCTAAGTCCTTTTCAGCGTCACTGCATTCCAGGGTCGTGTCGCCCACCCTCCCCATGTAATCTACAGCCTTTGCTCCTCCATGTAGGCCCTTGCCTTGGGCCGTGTTCAAATGCCCGTGTTCAAAGAAGCCACCCTAGCGCAAAATCCATCATCATTTACCTTCCACCTGCTCACTTCCCCAGCAATGATTTTATATTTTCTTCCCGATCATTAATAAAGCAATTGAAGGGTCCTTGTGAGAACCCCCTCCCACCCTCGGATGACGATTCATTTACAATGACGTTTTGTGAGCTGGCCGTTAACCAGTTTCTAATCCACTGCTGAGGCCTGTCTAGCTAGAAAAAGGACACGCGCCCTGGGAAGCGCACCCTGTGTCTCTCTGCTAGTCCTTCTTTCAGTCCCGGCTCTGGCAATGCAGATTTTAGGACTGGCGTGTCAGCTGCACAGGAAGGTCTGACCTCACCACTCAAGCGGATTCCAGTGCGGGGAGTTACCCCACTGACTTCCGCCGGCTTTGGGTCCTTCTGCTCCTTGTCTGGATCCAGAGTGACCCCCCCACACACACTCCTTCACCCCACCGAGGAACCAGCCCCGCTGCTAATGGGTTTGGAATCTGCAAATTAAACTCCCAGCCGGCCCCCTGGGGATTCTTTATTACCTATTTCCTGGCTCGGGGCTAATCCCAAATCACGCCTTGGCCTGCAAGCCAGGCTCGGTGGCCTCAGGGTATTAGAAGGTGCTGATTAAATCCTGGGCTCAAGGGAAGCAGCCAGCACTTGCCCTGTCCCCGGTGAGCACCATGGAGGGGACGAGGATTTAGCTGCCTTGCAATGAGGGGGGCTGTGGGTTTGACTGGACACTTCTTTCCTGCACAGCTGCGATCCCAGGGAGGTAGAGACGTGGCGACAGGGTATCTATGCCACAGCGGCACAACTCCGTAGGGTAGGTGCTTCCTACAGCGACAGAAGGGGTTTTCCCTGGAGTTAATGGAGTTCTCCACAAGGACACTGCATTTGTAAAGCTCCACCCGTGGGAGCTCTAGTGTAGCCAAGGCTCTGGGTATTTTAGCCACCGTGCTGTAGCCCTGCCCGGAGCACTCAGACAGCACTGTAGAGCCGATTTCTGGCCAGCACTTTCCCAGGATAACCCATTTCTCGGTCACCTGCACAGAAACCATCGCTCCTTCACCGCGCACCTGAACGGAGGCGAGAGAGACCCCGTGGGCCACAACTACTTACCCACATCACCCTCCCTTGCAGGAATATGCCTGCAAAAGGGACCGGCAGCTGGGAAGTTCGGGGTGATCCCAGCTCCATCCCTTTCTCAAGTGCTGCAGGGTACAGGGTCATTCCTGAGCGCCTCTCTCTGTTTTTGGGGCGAAAGAAATAAACCAAAAAACGATTCCAGCGCTTTTGAGTCTTTATTAAAGGGACCCCACGCACCAGGTTCAATCCTCTGTCAACCAGCCTGGGCCGAGAATGTGCAAATACGGGCGAGAGCACGTGGGGCTAATCACCACGGTGACAGCTCCGGACCCCCTCTGCAGAAGGATGGGGACACAGCAGGAGACAGCCGGACCCTCCAGCTCGTACTTCGCACCCGCGCAGAAGGGAAGACGGCTGAGGAGTTCGGGATCCAGCTGACAAGTAGGCACTGTGTGTGTTTTGCAATGCTGGAAACAACCACCACCACCGATCCCCCTCATCCCGATTCTGGCCCCCTCCCCTCGCATCCCCCGCCAAACCTGGGCACTAAAACAACACAAAACAAAGACTGCGGCTGCCAGTCCATCACACCAGCAGAGCCCCGCCCCGCCCCCTCTGTTCTGCTGGAGTTAAAGGGGCAGCGTCCGTCCCAAGCCAGGGGGAGAGGACCACGTTGTAGGCGGAGGGTACATCTCGCCCCACAACCATCCCGGGACCCGGGGCATTTTCCTTTCCCTCCCCCCCTCCAGGATGGGGCCAAGGAAGGAAGAAATGAATTGCTGTGCCGATAAGCGATGCCCCCGTGCTGGTCACCTGCCCCGTGGCGCAGTTCGACCGCAGAGGCCCCCTCCCCAGCTTCTCGCCAGGGATAAGGGGGGCTGGGAGGGGGGTGTCTCCTCCAGAAGGATTCAAGTAAATCGATCACAACTCCAGCATCCCCGTCCCCCCCAAATCCACTCTCCACCCCCCACATCCCACCCCAATGCAGCAAACCAAATGGCTGCCTACGGGCTTTGTGTTTCGGTTTGTCACTTTTCCACACTCTGACATGGCGTGTCACGGGGAGACTGGCAGAGGAGGGACCGGCGAGCCGAGCGGGCAGCCTGGCAAAGCGGGTCCCATGTGCAGCACGTGGGCCATCGGGCACGTCTGTGGCCCACTGGGAAGCAAGGTGCCTGCAGGCGTTGTTCCCACCTAACGCTGAGCGGAAGAGCAGCACCGTTCCCATCCCACGTCAGGCTCTGCGGTGCTGGGCCGAGGACACCGTTGGTCACTGGCGTGGGTTTGCCGGTTGAAGTTTTGTGCGACCACACTGGCCGACGGCTCTTGCACGCCCCGCTCCTCTGGACGCTAGCTGGCTGGCCTTTCAGGGAGCGCACAAAGAAAGCTTTGGCCCACAAGGGGTGGGTCTGTCCTGTCAGCAAAGGCCCTTGAGTAAACCCGCCCGCAAGGAGCCAGCGCCCTGTGGAGACACCAGCGTCGGCCGGGAGCCCGCCAGCTGCCGTCCTTTACCCTGTAACTTTCCTCTCTGCGCCTCAGCCTCAAAGAGAAGAGAAGGCCCCCCACAGACGGACCCGCGGCCCTGCAAGCTTTTGCAAAGATCCTTTCAGGGGGTGCCCTTTCTATATGGCTCCATGCGCCTCTGGAAGCAGCAAATGATTAGACTCCGAACCGGGTCCGCTTGTCTCTCCCCGGCCGGCGCTGGGCTCGCCCTGCCGGGACATCTCCTTTGCCTCGGAAAAAATAACTCTGGACGTAAACGTGGGTTTGGGATTTCTTGTCCTTTTTCGCTTTTCTTTATTTCTTTTGAAACCATCAAACAAAAGAAGAAAATCCCGCAATGGGGGCTCGAGAGCCCGGCGCCAGGCTGCTGGGGGGGCGGTACAGGGTGCTCTGCTGGCTGGGGGGGTTGACGGGCGTCTGGGGGGTTGGAGTCCTACTGACTTTGGGCCGGAAGAGGCTGCCTTGCTGGGTGCTGGTGCTGTTGGACAAGGGGCAGTGGTCGGGGTCGCCGGAATCGCTCTCCGTGTAGCTGTAGGCCTGGGCCCGGGAGATGCCCTTCTGTTGGCGCCGCCAGGAGTTGTAGTAGGTGGGGTCGCTGATGTAGTGGTTGACGAAGGAGTGGGCCTTCTGCTGGTTCTGATCCACTTCGTACTCGCTGTCGCTCCCCTGCAGAGACAGAGCGCTGGGTTACTACAGGTCTGGCAGTGCCCGGCCGCAGTACTCAGCCGGCCCGACAAGCACATGTCCGCAAGGACACGGTGCTAGCAGAAGGAGCTGAGGGGGCACCCGCCGGGCAGTGCCACCAGCAGCCCACTGGGCACTGGCCTTGTGAGAGGCAGCTTGGAAACCGTGACCCTACATGACATCAGAGCCTGCACCACCGCACCCATCCTGCAGGCAGGGGAGGGGGTGGGCAGCAGCCCCTCCCTGTGTATCCACAGCGCTCAGGGAACCGGGGTCTCCCATACACTGGTGTGAGTCCAGAGTGATTCCATGGAACAGCACTGGAGTAAGGGAGGGTCAGAATCGGGCCCTGGGGGAAGCTGGTGATTGAGCATGACCAGACCCAGCGCCCGTCCCGGCCTGGTGTCCCTTCCCCAGTGACCAGACCCAGCACCCGGCCTGGCCTGGCATCCCCTCCCCGACAACCAGACCCCGACCCAGTG
>NC_048311.1:31630834-31633420 GCF_013100865.1 Trachemys scripta elegans
CAGCACCCTGCCCGGCCTGTCCTGGCACCCCTTCCCCAAAGTCCAGATCCCGACTCCGGCCCAGTGCCCCTTCCCCAACAACCAGAGCCAGACCCCATCCCGGCCTGGCGTTCCTTCCCCGATGACCAGTCCCAGCGCAAGCCCTGGCAGCGCCGACCCTCCGTGCCGTCTCTGGGAGCAGCCGGAGCTATTTTTGTCAGGCGGGGCGGACGGGGGAAGAAGAAAGAGCTCAGGCAGAGGCTGGGTTGGCTCACGTCCCTCCTTTCAACTCGCCCTCTGCTTTCCATAACTGAATTCAGCTGCCCCCTTCCCCAAGGCACAATGGCCCCATTCATGAGGAAGCTCGGGCGGCCAGGAAAGCAATCAAGTGACAGCTTTCAGCGAGCTCAGCTCTTACAGCTCCTCAAAGACACTCAACCGGCGACAAGGCAAAGGGGGGTTAACTTGGATTCGCCTCCACTTTGCAGGCAAAGGAAAGGCCAGGCAAGGCCCAGGCCTATGGGGCAGCTCGGGGGTTGCTGAAGAGCTGCAAAGTCCTGGAGAGCAGGAAGCCCTCAGCTGCCTGTTCCCCTCCGCGGCCCTGAGACACACAAGCCTGCACCAGGCTCAGGTGATGGGAGCGGCCAGGGAATTCCCAGCTGGGCCACGGATGCCCGAGTAAGCGTCACTGCACCTGTCGGGGCCCCAGCTCTCCTGCAGGAATAATAACCCAGCCTTTGTCTTCTCTGCTCCGCGTGCAAAGCCCTCTCCGTGCGGGGCCACCCAGCGCGCGGCACAAGGGGGTCCTGATCTCCGGGGGCACCTGCAGGTGCTCCTGTCGTGGGGGTACACGGGCAGGTTTGGTGCTCACGCAGCACCCGCGTCTCCACTCCCTCGGGTGCCCTCTGCCCCTTCCCAGTGCTCGGTCGCGCAGCTACAGCCCTCCAAGGTGTAGGGAGGAAAGAGCCGGTCGGTCAGATTCCTACTCCCAGCGCTCCAGTAGCGTAAAGGGAAAGGCCAAAGGGACCTTGGTGTGAAAGAGAAGCAGGCGCTATGAGCCAGAGTGAGATCTCGGCTACACCCCCCATGTTCCCCCCAACTCAGCGCGGATTTGCCCGGCTGCCACCGACAGAAGGATCTGACCCATCATCTCTCCCCGCTGCTCCTGCGTGTACCCTGAGGCTCTGGTTAGTCCCTAGGCGCGTTCAGCGCTGGCCACCCCCAAGCGAGGGTCCCGCAGGGTGGGAAGAACCAGTGCACCAGGGAGCTGAGTGGCCCAGCCGAGACAGTGGCTGAAGTGGGATTAGCAGGCCCGGGCCCCCTAGCCCGCTGCTCAACCCCACGTGGCCGGCGCGAGGTGCTGCATGACCGCTCCACAGCCCAGGGGCTAATGCGAGAGCCGAGCGGCAGGCTCTGTTTTGGCTCTCACAGTCTCACAGATGGAGCGGGGATTCCAGGCAGCCATTTGAATCTCAGTCCCCAGGGCCACTGGAGGAGCTAGGGCCAGTCCCACCACAGCTGCAGCATCTGCGCCTGGAAACGCATGGCCAGGAGAAACCGGGTTCTGTACCGGGGGGTCCTGGAGGAATACGCGGTTTCCTGGGGTCTCTCTCCAGCCCCATCCTGTTCCCAGGCGTGCCGCTGCAGAGCATCTCCCTGAATCCTGGCCTGGACCCTCGGCCACTGCTCTACATGGCCCAAAGAGGGGGGGGTCAGACGGGGACACAGCCTGCCCTGGGGTCCCGGAGCAGCTGTTCCCTTTGCAGGGAGCTGGGCTAAACACCCAGCAGCTCACAGCATGCTCCAAGGCACTGCAGGGTAGCCAGCTGGGGTGTGATACCAGCGTGGAGAGAGCCCGTGGCGAGGGCCTGTTCCCACTGTCCCTGGGTATATTCAGCTCAGATCCCAACCTCCTGGATCTGTGCTCACCCCCGCACTGCGCTCCCCCCCCGGCTCCTCGCTCCGACACCAGGAAAGCCAGGGTCCCATTGTGCCCTGGCCATGCCGGTCACTGCGGGGCAGCCTGTTAGGGGTCTGGCTGTCTGAGGGGCACGCTGGTGCATCGGGGACAGGGCAACGCCTCCGACCCCACCCATCTGGGGCAGAACAAACAATCTCAGGGGCACCTGCCAGGGGACAGGAGTTTTGTGTCCGTCAGGCCCAGCTGAGATGCTAAACCACAACCCTGGGTGCTCAGGGGGTGACCCATGCCCACAAACAGAGGGGGGGAGGGGCATGCCCCACGGCGGGAACCCCGGGCAGCAATGGGGCTTCAAGCAGGAATCAGTCAGGGGTGGGGAACTGTATCGTTCCTCCCTTTCCCAGCATGCACTGGAACACACTCCTGTCCCCGATCCCCTTTACGGGGAGGGGGGAGATGATGAGGACAAGGGGATGCAGCTGACAGAGGGGACAGGAATTGCGGGGGACGACGGGGGCAGCCAGAATGGGGATCCCAGGCACAGGGTGCAGAGCGATTTTCCTGCCGGGGGGGCCAATGGCTGAATGGGGTGGGGAGGCCTGTCTGACCCCTGCCCCCCACCCCTTGTGCCGCAGCCGCCTCTCGCCCTCCGGCCAGGCCCTGCCATGAGCGCGTGCTGCCCCCCC
>NC_048311.1:31642509-31653036 GCF_013100865.1 Trachemys scripta elegans
CAGCTCTGCCAGTGCCCCTCAATCCCGACCCCCAGCCTCCTGCTAGCCCAGCCCTGGGCTCCCCCCTCCCCCCAGCTCTGCCAGTGCCCCTCAATCCCGACCCGCAGCCCCCTCCTAGCCCAGCCCTGGGCTCCCCCCACTCCAGCTCTGCCGATGCCCCTCAATCCCGACCCGCAGCCCCCTGCTATCCCAGCCCCGACCTCCCTACAACAGTCATGGGTGGGGGGCGAGCAGCGCCAGCCCCACTGGAGCCGATGGCTTTAGGCGGAGAGCCCGATCCGGAGCCACGTCCAACCCCTTTGTTGCTCCGGGCTCCACATCCCCACCCAGAACCACCTGTGGGGGCAGTTGGTGTCGGTGAGTGTCCGGCAGGTGCCAGCACACCAGTAACCCGGGCAGTGGGGTGCAGTGGGGGCGGGGGCCTGGCCCCAGATCTCTGGCTGGGCACACAGAGCCCTGAGCCCCACGGCCGGTACCTGGTGTAGATCCCGTTCTTCCTGCAGAAGGAGTTCTTGACGGAGAGGCGCCGGTTGTTGAGCTCCAAGGCAGGGAAGCTGCCCTCGTCCAGACTCACCATCTCCCCATGGCTCAGCGCGTTCGCCTTGGAGTTGTTCCCTGTCGGAGCGGGAGGGGAGCCGTCAGCTGGGGCAGCGCCCCGCCCCGGGGGGAACCCGCACATCACACACCCGGCTACGGAACCAGCTCGGACTCCTGGGCCGACCCTCCTGGACCTGCCTGTTCCCCGAGACAGGCCTGGAGACGAGCAATGGGATTTGGAGGGAGTTGATGGAGAAAGGGGAAACAGGCAGGTGCACTGTAGCCAGGGGTTCCCCAGGCCAATGACCCCCCTCTCTCCCCAGATGCGTGGGCATAGGACACCCCCCAGCTCAGCCAGCGGGCACCACGCCCAGCACGCTCAGTGGCAATGAAGGGGTAGGCCAGCCTTCACCCGTCCCGTCTCATCACTCAGTCTGGTCTGCGCCAGCTTTAAACTGGGCTGGGAGGGCTCCGGGGGACGAGCTCACCCCCTCTCAGCCAGCCCTCGTATCCCAGTGCGGTGCCATCCCGCCAGGGCTGAGGCGGCTCCGTGGGGCTCAAGGCCAGGGTGCTGCTCTTCACAGGTCCCCAGCATGGCCAGGGGGCACAGGTTACGCAGAGCTCCCCGTGCCAGCCCAGCCGTCTGGGCAGCTGAAGGCGTGAGGAGCGGACTGCATGGCTGGTGCTCCGCTGGGCGTTGGTCTCAGCTCAGCGTCTGGCCAGCCCTGCTCGTCACGCTGTGGGCATGGTAAAATCCCGCCCGGCATGCAATCTGTGAAGTGCCCAGGCCCTCAAGCAGACAGCGGGCTGACGGCATGCTGTGCCCAGCGATGGGGCAGCAGGAGATCTGCGTCCCAGCTCTGCCAGCAGCTCATTGGGCAAATCACCACTCTGCTCGTGACTCGGTTTCCCCATCCCTAAAACGGGGGTACTGATGCTTCCTGATCTCCCCCAGGGGTTAACCCGTTAATGGCTATAAAGTGCTTTGAGATCCCTGAAGGGCAAGTGCTGGGTTTGGGCACAGGGTTCTGCTGCAAACAGCTGCACAAGCTGCCCGGCTCCAGTCCCTTGGGGCCCAACTGCCCCCTGCCTTCCAGCCGGTGTGGGCGTTTCCTGGGGCACAGCTGCCGTCGGACACTGGCACCGGTGGGGCGAACGGTGCGGCGGCATTTCACGCCCCCGATGCCCAGGTGGGAGCAATCACCCAGCAGCAGAGGGGCGGCGAATCGGGCCTCTTGGCTTCTAATTCCGGGACCCACGAACCCAGGCACCAGCCCTGGAGGCTCTGGGTGTGACTCGCCCGCACTAGAAGCCAGGAGTCCAGGCTCCCAGAGCCAGGCGTCTCTCCCTTGCTTGGCTACACGAGTGTATTGACTCAGCAGGGCAGGCGGCATTAGCCCCACAATCTGAGCCCTTCATTTGGCTAAGAAAACAGAGCTGCATTTACTAATCCCGTGACCTTTCCTGCCGCTGGCAGCTCACCATGAGAGAAGCCGGTTGTTTGATCTGGAGCTCCCAGCGACATTAACACGGCCAGTGACGCGCTTTTCTAACCCGTGTCTGCGGGCAGGACAGGGGCGGGATGGGCCTGTTGTGCGGGGGGGACGGTTCTGGTGTCGCTCCCATCAGCAGAGCAGCTGGCGGGAAGTGGCAGAAGGCGGCAGGGTCTCACCCGCGAGCCAGGGCAGTGAAGGGAAAGGCTCCCCCGATCAGGCTGCTGGGTGGAGCCTTCGGGGAAGCTCCCAGCGCTGGTGGCCGGGGCAGGCACCACGCCACGCCCAGGGACCCCAGGAGCACAGTGCGCACCCCGACGCTGGCTTCCCTGGGTTTGGAGTCACCGGCTGAGCCACGTTCTGCCCTAACACCAGTGTTAGGGGGTGCAGGGAGAGGCCTGGCCAGCAGTGATGTGAACCATAATATCTAGGGCAAAAGCTGAAGGAGATCCCTGGCCCTCCACCAGTGTATCCAGGCACACCTCCAGCAGAGCGGCGCTGGTCTACCCCAGCCACGGGCCAGGCCCTCTGGCTCCACAGCTACAGGGGGTGCAAGCTGCAGACAGGGAAGGCGAAACGCCCTCGTCTCCCGTACCCAGGCACAGCTCCCGGGCTCCCAGCGCTGCACCTCTGTCTTTGAGACCGGGGCAGCTCAGAGCCAGCCCCCCTGGTTCCCAGCACCTTGTCCCCAGCCGGGTGAGTCTGGGGGCCGCTCCTCCCGCACCGCGGCCTCCGTGGCACCACATCCCCCTATGCCGGGCCGAGCAGCCCCACTGGGCGTCAGCTCCTGCCCTGCCTGCAGGAGCGCTCACCTGAGTCTGATTTCTTGGCATACTTCTTGCTCTGGCCGCGGATGATGAGGACGAAGACCAGCAGGAGGATGAAGATGAGCCCGACCAAGGCGATGACCACCAGGAACCACCACTCCTCATAGAAGGGGTTGGCTTTCTGGGCTGGAAGGCAGCCGTGGAGAGCAGGGGATCACCCACCCACCCTGCCGGCTCACACCCTGGGGCCTGTCCTGGGCGCTGGCGGGGCTTGGAGCTTGTTTGTGTGTTGGGATGGGACCTGTCTCATCCCGGGGACCCTTCCTCTGCTCCTAGGGAACCCCAATAGACTTGCAAACAACAGACCTGCTTCAACTGGGGGGCTGGGATAGCGGGGGGCTGGGAGTGGGGGGCATTGGCAGAGCAAGGGGGAGAGTCCAGGGCTGGGTGAGCAGGGGGCTGTGGGTTGGGATTGAGGGGCCCTGGCAGAGCTGTGTGGGGAGCCCAGGGCTGGGCTGGCAGGGGGATGGGTCGAGAGTGAGGGGCACCGGCAGTGTTTGTGGGGAGGGAAGGGGAATCACAGTACGGTGACTGCCAGGTGTCCTGGCCGTATCCGCCCATTTTCAGGCAGTGGAACGGAGCTGCCCAGAGCTTTCTTGTTTCCAAGAAAGCCGGTGCCTGTGCACATGGAGAGATCACCCCCTTCCCGGGAGGGGCTGCTCCAGTGCCCTTTAACTCAGCCCCCCACTCTCCAGCCCAGGCCCCTACCCCCAGCACGCTGACAGCACCTGCTGCCCCCCACCTCCTCTGCTGCTGGTTTCCCCAAGTGCCAGATCCCCTCCCCTCCTGGCCCCCCAGCCTGGGCTGCAGGGAGGGGGGTACATTAGGTGGGACAGGCCAGGAGAGCAGCCCGGGGCACGTCCCCCCAGCCCCAGCACCTGAGACAGAAGGGGAGGGTGCACTGGGCGTCCCGTAGCCATAGTCATTGACGGCAATGACCCGGAAGTCGTAGCTGACCCCCTGCTTCAGGATGTCCATGCTGAAGGTATAGGAGGTCACCTCCCTGGGGATGTCCTTGATGAGGATGTCCCACAGCCCCTCGTCTGGAAGAGAGGAGAGACGCCCAGCTCGGTTAGGGGAGGGAGAAGCCTAGAGAGCAGGGGGTGGGTGCATGGAGAGGGCAGAGGGCAGCAAGTTCCCAGCCCCAAGCGATGGGTGCAAAGGTCCTGGCTGAATGGCACACACAGCATGGGGGTCTGGAGTCAGCACCTTGGGGCAGCCTGGGTCCCCTGAGCAATCCTTCCCCCTGCGCTCTGGGCGCTTGGCCCTCCTTCCCTCCCACGCTCTGTACGGCTGGCCCTCCTTCCCCCCGCGCTCTGTGTGCCGAGGCGTCCCACAGCGCGCTGCCCCACTCCCCCACCTGCCGCTCTGTGTGCGTGTCTGGTGTGCGTGGCACCGGTGGGGTTACAAAAGCAGGGCTGCCCTGGCCGCGGTTCTGCCAGGCGAAGGGGCTGGGGAACCCAGGTAGAACCCAGTAGAACCTGCCTGGCTTAACCCAATTCGGTCCCGCACTGTAGAAAGGCCCCACGTGGGTTAGCATGGGTTACCTCAGCCTCCCTGGCTGGCGTCTGTCCACATCACCCACTGCAGCAACCTCTCAGGCCCTGGGGAGGTGCTTGGGGGTGCCCGTAGGGCCTGGTCCTGCCTGGAGCCCCAGGGACAGCCCAGGTGCCTTGCTAGGCCACCAGCCCATGTCCTGCCCTGCAGGGATGGCAGCTGCGGGGCAGAGCTGGGCCCAGCGTTCCTGACAGGCCAATGGCGGGGGGAGGGGAGGAGCAATGCAGGGGGGTGGGGGAGCATATGGTACCTGAGGGCCGGGCCTCGATGACGTATCGGGTGATGGGCCCCTTGCCGGGATCCCCATTTGCCCAGTGGATCGTGATGGCTGAGCCGTACCGGGAGATGAAGGGCTCACCCGGTGGTCCGGGGGCACCTGGGAAACCAGAGGAAAAGACGCAATCACAGGGAGAAAAAACACAACCGTCTTCTAACATCGCTGGGGTGTGTGTGGCAGGCCTCTATCCAGCCCCCAGCCTGCCTCTCTCCTCAGCCCCCCATGGCTCCAACCCTGACTGCCCATCCAGCCTCCCACTGCATTTGCCCATGGGGCCCTTCGGGTAAGTCCTTCCCGCTGCAGAGATCTCCGCTCGTGGGAATCCTGGGCGGCCCTCCCCCCATCACAAAGCCCCCCCACCCCCAAGAGGCAGCGTGAGTCTGTGTGGCAGCGCCGTACCTTCCCCCGGCCCCGTGGTGATATTGGCCTCGATCTCGGGCCCGTAGGTGAAGGTTTTGGCCCGGATCCGGAACCGGTACGTCACGCCCTCCACCAGGTCCTTCACCTTCATCCACAGGGGGCTGTTCCCCTTCACGTCCACCGTCACGATCTTACTCACGCCTGGGGGCAGAGGGCACGGACATGGCATGCAGAAAACCTGGCGCCCACCCTCCCGCACAGTGCCAGGACCTGGCATTGGGGAAGAGAACTGCAAGCCTGATGCTGAGTGTGGACAAACCAACCCACAGGCCTGTGTGGAGGAGCGACTCCCTGCAGCACAAATCCGGAGTAGCCGGGCTGGCGTCTCTGCTCTGGGGACTGGATCCCAGGTCTCTTGCACTATAGCACAGGATGGCTCCGTTAACACACACCTACCTGGCCCAGCTAGTCCCCTATCCTGCCTCCAGTACCTGGCTTTGCAGGAAGCACAGAATGCCCCCCGCTAGCTGGCACAGCACGAGCAGGGAGAGCCTTCCTGACCCTGCGGGATCAGCACATGCCCTGAAGCATGCCCTTTGCTTGGCAGAACCCCAGGCCCCTCTGTGCTGTGGGCGGCAAGCAGGGTTTGCAGGATCAAAGGATATCCTGCATGGCGCGGGTTCAAAGGAGAAGCCCCCCAGCCCTTGCTCCCTGGGGTCACTGGGGCCCTCCTCCCCAGCTCTCGCTTCACAGCACTTCCTCTGAACCCGACTCTCAGAAGCCCAGGTGGCAGCAGGGAACACTGAGCAGCCATTGTCCCCCCGGCCACCCCACCGCGCTCTTTGCTGCATTCTCAGGCTCTCTCCTGCCCGCTCTGCATGTCTCATCGGCCGCTCGGGGAGGAGGGGGGAGCCAACGCTCCCCCTCTTTTGTCTGTCGCTCTGGACCGTAACAGCTCGGGTACGGGAGGTGGTGTGGTGGCAGCGCAGGGCCGGGCTACATGGGGCACTGCAGGGCTGCAGAGAGATGGAGGAGGGAGGCGCTAGGCCCCCTCTGAAGACGTGATGCAGGATCATGAGAGCTGGCTGCACCGGGATGTTTTGATCCCGTGAGGATTCCACTGAAGATGCTCTTTGCTCAGTTTTATTTTGGTTTGTTTTTTTTTCTGAATCCCTGAAACTTTTCACCAACAAAGGGACTTTGGCCAGAATTTCCATTTTGTTGAAAAAAACCATTTTCACCATCAAAATGGCGGGAGAGAACGTGGCCCCTCTGCTCCCGCAGTGACGCTTCGGGTGCGCTCAGGACCGTGCGTCCTCGTGTATCTCCAAGCCCTTTGCACGGTGACCTACGGGACAAACCCAGGTGCCCTGCAGCCACCTCTGGGGAGGAACCCGGGAACGGTTGTAAAGTGAAGGGCAGCAGAAGGGAACGGCACAAGCGGGAGTTGGGCCGGGACACTGGGCTGGTCCCCAAACCCTTGTGACGTGTGGCAGGGGGCCACAAAGAGATTCTAGCCCATGCTGCTCAGCACATCCACCTGGCCTGGGGTAAATTTAATCCTTCCCTAGAAACAGATTTTCCTGCCTCCCGGGCTCCTTTGCCAGCTCTGTTTCCCAGCCCCCCAGGAAGTGGAGGCCCCCGACCCCTCATCACACCTCCCCAGCTTTCCCCTCCGCAGCGAATGGCCCTGCCCCACCTCCACCCCACTCCTGCCTGTTTAGCCCAGGGCCCTTACCGTCCACAGGCGTGCAGGGCTCATAGACCAGCCTGTACCCTTCCAGGACGCCGTTGGGCAGCAGAGGCGGCTCCCAGGAGACGTTCACCGAGGTGGTGGTCAGCTCGCTGAACCGGATGGTGCTGGGGGCGCTGGGGGCTGCGAGGAGAAAGCAGAGGGGCTTTGCAGACTTCCCCCGGGCGAGTGAGGAGAGGGGCGTGGCTCCCGCTGGCCCCCCTCGCTCCTCGGCCAGCTCGTCCTTGGGTTTGCTGGGTGGGGCGGTTGGCGAGCGAGGCCGTGGGAAAGGGATGGATTCAGTCACACGCCGTCAGCATTAATGGGAGTGTGTCTGTGACCTGCCCAAATTCCCCCCTTCCCCCCCGAGCAGGTGTGGGAAGCAGAAAGGCAGTCCCTCGGAGTTGGGGGAGGGGACTGTGCGAGTTTGTGTTCTGTGTTTGAAAGACTTTATCCAAGTTTGCGTTACCAGGAGAGACACGCTGGACTGGGGCCAGCATGCGCTGGAGGACTCAGTAAACAGACCCTGGGAGGGGGTCACTTGAGGGACTTTTGGACCAAGTGAGTTCTTAAAGGGCCCTCAAGGGGCAGGGCATGCTGGAGCGACCTTGGGCCATGAGGGGGCGCTCAGGAGGTGTCTGCCCAGGGTACAGCGAGTTAGCTGAGAACTCCAAACTCATCCCGCCAGTGCCAAGTCCCCAGTAACACCCCCCTTGCGAGGCTGGACTCTTCCGGGCCCCCCTCTTCCCACCGCAACTCCAGAAAAGAGCAAGAGACACAAGCGCTCCAGACCCTATCGGAAACAACTGATGGGCCCTGCCGGGCCCCTCTGTGCCTCCTCAGTCTACAGAGCTACGCACCCCCGGCGCATCTGGGCTGTGTCTCCTCCTGACACCAGCGCACCTTGCGCCTCTGGTTTCCCTGACGACAAGCTCCCTGCCAAGACACCTCGCACGTCTGGGTTATTTTGGGGAAATGCTACTTCCTATCTTGACGCGACACCTCGTGGGCGGGTGAGGGGACAAAGGGGTTAATGCCCCCGTTCCCCTTTTGCCCGGGAACAGTCAAGGAGAACGAGGCATTGTTGCAGCGTGCTCGAAGCCCGCCCGGCAGAGCGTCTCTGGGACTTGGTCCCTGAGGCCCCCCACAAAGGCCGAGAGGGGGCGCCTGCCCCAGCGGGGAGCCCCGGAGCTACCTGGGCAGATCCAACACAAAGAACTGGGGTGATTATTTTCAGCCTCCTCCCTGGTGCTGTGTTGAGAAGGCTCCATACCTGGAGCTCTTGGACGCACGGGCTGGTTTATTTCTCGGATGGGAAGGGAGGGCGCCAGGGACTTCAGCAGCCAGGCATCCCCGCAGCATTGCTAACTGCAGAGCCCCACCCCCACCTGGCTTCCATCCCAGCCTGGGGCCAAAAGTGGGACGAGTCTGTCAGGTCTCAACCTAGAAGCACCAAGCAGGAGCCCAACTCCTGGCCAGCCTCTGCTCAGGACAGGCCCAGAACACAGAGGGATGTGGTGGCAGCACACAGGGCTTGGCAGAGCTGGGCAGAGGGAGCCCAGGGCTGGGATAAGGCGGGGCAGGGTGGGCTGCAGGTCAGGATGGCGCACGTGGGTCGCTGTGCGATCCCTCCTGCTTCGCGGCCCCATGAGTGAGAGGAGGATGGAGCCCACCTGCCTGCTGCGTCCTGCCCCTGACGGGGGCGCTGCGGGGCCCGTCCCCGGCGGCGTTGAAGGCCGAGACGGTGATCAGGTACGAGGTGTATCCCGTGAGGTTCTTCAGCTTGGCCCCGTTCTCGGGCAGGAAGAGCGTCTTCACCCGCTCTGTGCCATTCTGGCGCTGGGCCTCCCAGAAATAGATCTGCGGGGGGACGGGGAAGACGGGAGCCGGGGTAAGGCCAGGCCCAGTGCTGGCAGGGGCCCGACATAGCTGCTAGGCCCAGGCGCTCCCCTTCACAGCCTGCTCCTGGCGCTGACCACCCCGGGCTGGGGCTCCTGGCTCCCCACGCGCAGGCTCAACTTCCCCCAGATCCAGCCTGCCTGGCTTCTCCTTCTGCAGAGCGCACCGGGAAACGGACCCGCTGTGGCCCCTTGGTGGAGCGACCGGGGCGGTGACTGCTCTGCGGTGGAGGAGACGTAGGGCCGTTTATAGTTAAGGTCCCCTGACCCCCAAGAAAGACCCCTGCCCCATCTTTCAGTGGGACACGTTCAGACACGCTCCAGAAAGAGGAAAGCTCCTACAGCGGTGTAGCCAGGCCGGTGCCCTCTCTTGGCGCTGTCCAAACAGGAAACGCACCCGCTTGGCACAGGGAAGGGGCAGGGGAGTTCAACCAATTTCTCAAAACCTCCGTGAGGGGATATCGGCTGCAGGTCAAAAGCGGCTTTTCTGGGTTTAACTTAAACGCCTCCTGATCAGTTTCAGGCAAACACCACAAAGCGAAGCGAGTGTGTCCACATGGGACTTGCACCGGTTTCATTAAGTCCCATTGTCAGCCCCTCGACAATAAAGGCCTGCAGTGTCTGGGTCTGGACAATCCCAGGGTCCAGAGGCATCTCCATTCCAGAAACCCCCTGTGACGAACTGGGACTGTTCTTAATGTGGTCTTGAATGCTGATGGGGAGTGTTGGCTGGGAAGGCAGGGGAGGTTGGCTAGGACGGTCTGCATGGGGGGATGGGAGACTGGCCTTGAGGGAAGACACGGGAGCATATAACGTGAGACCCAGGAAGGGGTTAGAGGCCAGGTGACACCTTTGCCCGGGAAACTGAACAAAGGCTGTGGGAGGGGTGGCTGAAGGGAGAGTTTCTGGAGCTGCCTGGAGAGGCAGACAGGGCTCTGACCTCCCAAGGGGGCTGGGATGCCCTGGGACCCCAAGATGGACCTAACTGAGGGGGATCCTGTTGTCTGTGCCTGCAAGACCTATCTTGGACTGTGTTCCTGTCGTCTAAATAAACCTTCTGCTTTACTGGCTGGCTGAGAGTCATGGTGAATCGCAGGAAGCCGGGGGTGCAGGGCCTTGTGTCCCCCCACACTCCACGACACCCCCCGCAGCCCCTCTGGGATCCAAAGGGAGGCCGGGAGCACAGAAGACGCACACACGTCTCTGGCTCTGAGTCGGAGAAGGGGCTTTCCTGCGTCCAGAGGAACGGGGGGAGCAGGACGTGCTGGCTCCAGGCAACACTGGATGGAAAATGTGACCCAGATCCCTTGGCTGAGCCCAGAGACTCAAACGCGGGCTGAGGTCACCCTTGAGCGGTGCCCAAATATCCAGGGAGAGGCTGTACGGTCCCAGCCATCCTGCCCCGGCCCCGCTTCCCTGAGAGCTGCAAAGCCGCTGCCCAGAACCGGGGCTCCGCAGCACACCCCATGGCCTGGGCATGCACCCGTTCTGCCCCCGCCCGCTGACCCAGTATCCCGCAGCGGTGCACCCCCACCACACCACGCTCAGGAGCAGGCCAACCCTGGCCTGACGGGGGATGCAATGGGGTGGCCGGCCAAGCTGCAAGCTCCCACCCCACCGGGCTGCGGGGCAAAGAAGTCCGGCCCGTGCGGACATGCCAGGTGTCCCCCCAGCCCCCGAATCCCAGCTATGCCTTGCTGCAGGGAGCACCCAGACCCCTGAGAGGGGCGGGAGAAAAGGGCCGGTGCAGGATTGGAAGTGACACCGCGCCACCTGCTGAGCACACTGGGAACTGCGCTCAGCTGTGACGATTCCTTGGGGGGGGGGGGGGGGGGGGGGGGGTGGG